>NC_043990.1:23132198-23432198 GCF_902150065.1 Myripristis murdjan | reverse complement strand
GTAATATTTGGGGTATGGGTGACTTGAAAAATGAAATGCCCAGGTTCTTTTTGGCGATGTACAGTCCAATTTTAGACCAAGCAATAAACAAATTCATACATATTTAAATTATGCATACACATCTGTAAATACCGAGCATATGCACCAAAGAAGTTAATGTGTGACCTTCATAGCCGTTTAGACCTCTTTAAAAATATTGCGTGATTCCAGTCTCTACCTAACATTCATGTAACCTTGTTTGGACCTATAGTGGTAGCACTGTATCTTGGTCCAATCAATTTAATTTTGAAAATGTGATAATGTAATTGCAAAATGCAGCATTTTCAGGTTTCTCTGAAAATGCAGAGGCTGAAATCTGTGTGTGACAAATAGCCAAACACATATAACATAAGGAGAGGGTGGACAAAAATCTGCAAAAGCCAGTCGTTGCGCGTGTGAAATTCATCCCTCTCCTCATGTGTGAAGTCTTGTGCTGTTGTTTATCTCCAGCAGGTGATGTGAAGGACGCGGGGCAGGGTGCGACTCCTCCATTTGGAGCGGGGCCAGAAAGACACAGACACGCCTATTTCAGGGGGGAGACAGAGAGCATCTAGGCACTGCGATTAGGCAATCACTTGCATGTTTCATTACCCTGCTCGACTTTAATGCTGCGCTGCTGCCGCATTGAGAGACCACGCATTGTGTGGTTGTTAGCTTTGCTGTGGGTTTAATCCATTAGCTATGGTTTACTGGTCTATAAATAAAGTCAACAGGGAGACAAATTGGGAGTAGAGCATCAGCCATCCTCTACACTAACACACACAGAGAGAAGCTTAGACATTATACCCTAATAAATATCCTCTCAGTCTCACTGAGAGGATATTGCACGTGTTCATTTTGACGCTGATTTTTGAATTTAATCCAGTTTTTGGTCACAGTGTGCGTGCAATAGTTAAAGTCATATTTTAGTCTTTTCATTTTCATTTACTCTCGTTACTGTTGACACTGATTGAATTAGTGTGCTCAGTGTTATTCTAATGAACTCATAATTCAGTCATTCCCTTTATAACACTTTATTGCTTACTTTTATTACATTTTTATTGCAATACTCTGCAAAGCAAACTCAACCTTCTAGCAGTCACATGTGCAAATATGCAAGCCTATATTTGGTCCTGCAATTTGAGGAAATGTTATTCCATTACAGCGTGCAAAAGACAGTCACTGCAAAGGCAAACTTGTCCAATGAAGGATTTATTCATGCCACATGATTTTTTTTTTTTTTATTCATTAAGCAGGAATATGTAGGGATATATATGATACTAAAGAAAACTTGATTCAGAGTCTGGTGATTTTGTTTTCTTTTCAACGTTTGCTACAAGGAATTTCGCCTTAGTTATCTTTGTACCCAAGGTGTTTTGATCAGTCATTGTCATTGACATTTACTTGAAAAAAAAAAAGGGTGGAATATTTCTGTTCACTAAATTAGCATTGCATTCTATCAACTTTTGCTTTGGTAATGTGCAATCACCTGAAACAAACACAAATTCAAAATGAGCCACACCTCCACATGGTCTGAGAAAGTATTTGTGTGTGTGTGTGTGTGTGTGTGTGTGTGTGTGTGTGTGTGTGTTTTGATTGGGTGTCCATGCATAAAGAGATTGGATGGAATGCAGGAATGCATTCACACCCCAGGTTTCTGAATAAACTCCCCATGAATGAGATGGTGAATACAGGAGAAGGCGACTCAAGCCAAGAAGATGACGTCACTCACACACACCGACCACCATGACACACAATGTAATCCTGGCATGTTCATATACACACACAAATATGTATCCCATATATTCCATCTCTCTGACACACTCCATGCTGACATTCTGGTTTATAGCTTTCTCTACTGGCCTGTTTCAGTCGGTGTATCTCTGACGGCTGCTGCATACCTCCATATCATTAACAAACAGGGTTCACAGGGGTCACTTGTTGCCATGGAAACCATTAGCATCAGGGACTAATGGATGAGACATGCCATCACAAGCATAGCTTTCGGCCATATTAGTAAGAGAAGAGCTCCTCTGAAGACTTTACTAAACTATCGAGGGAACTTTAAGTTAATTTTTGACACGTCACAAACTACACAAAATGAAACCGGAGTGACTCCATCAGCTGATGGAGGCTCCTGAATGCTGGACGCCAGTATGTCAGAAAACGCACACACAAGAAAAAAATGAAAGGAGGCTTTCGAGAATTGATTCGTAATGGCCAAGCTGTTTCTGTTCTTTGTTGTCAGCTAATGTCGGTAATATTTCATGCTGTCTGCGAAGAAAAACAGAGAAATGCACTCAGCATGTTTTTTCTAGTCACACCACATAATGGCCACACAACCACGGAAAATGTCTTGGGAGACAATGCAGATTTCTGGTTAGTCATGGTGGACACTTACTGGACAGATATCATTACATGCAGCAAACATCAACAACCAGTCTCCCTAACCTGAATCCAAATTATTTGAAGGAAATCTCCTCAAAAAAAAAAAAAAAAAAAAGGCCAAAAAAATGATTACTTTTACCTGTGCTCTAGAATTTGCATGCAGAAAGTCATCTTGTTTACAAAATGTTCATCAGAAGATATGCACATGTCTACAAAACCATCATTAAAGAATGATAACGGTCTTGCATAAAGTCTTGTTTATGTTCTTGTTTTATGCTCTGATGAACCTTGAAAACAAAACATGGACTGATCTGAGTGTGCGAGAGATTTTTTTCACCCTGGAACTAGTCAAAGCAGACTTTGTGTCCACTAGAGTTTTCAACTAGATCCTTGACCCTTTTGTCAGTAAATCAGGAGTCAGAAATGATAAAACGACGACGCTCCTGGGTGAGAGGCGGCAGAGTCAAAAGTCAAAAACAAAACCCGTGGGAAACAATCGGAGACATCAACACGGGTGGAAAGGTACAGCCTTATGAAAGACAAATGCCATCTATCGCACAATCTCAATGTCTGTGAGTGTGTGTGAAACCTGTTTGTCAGCCCCCCCCCTCCCTCTTTTCTCCTGCTTTGTTTTCTTTTGCTTCAGGGAATGTTAACTCAGACAGTGATCAGCATGAGACTGGCTTAGCGCTGTTTTCCCCTCTGACAGTAATCAGTCACAGGATCATAAAATAACAAATGCATCACCACAGGATCACACACACACACACACATACACTGAGGCATGGGTGCGTATAGATGTCTGTGAGAAAATAGCAACAGTGAAGGTGGAAGTGAGCTCTACCTTAACTCCACAAAACCCAGCCACCCCGACTCTACAGTCAGCAGAAGAAACAACCCACCGGAACAACAAGAAGCCCAACACCTAGACTTGCTTGCTCACACACTCACCACAAACATACATACACGCACACACACACACGCACACACACACACACAAATCCTCCTCTGCAAACTTGTGCAATAAGCAGGAAGCCTTGAAGCTGACTAAGGTAAAGTCAGCATGGGAATATCGTCCCCTTGAATCCAAACTGCTTACTGTACGAACAAATTGACACATACACATGGTCACACACACACGCGCACACACACACACCCCTACACACCTATGCATGTTGGTTCCAATCTCAGCCTGTGTCAAAACTCTTTACACCCCAAACAAGTCAGATCTGAGCAAATAAGACACAACACTCAACAGTCAATATATGACCCATCAACACACACACACACACACACACTCTCTCTCTCTCTCTATTGTTGTTCTAAGGAGCCAAAAACGCCAGCAGCTACCCAGAAAGAGCAACACTCCAAAATGCCTATTTCTTCGCCTGTTCCCTCCAGACGTCCTGCTCTGCTCTTACCTGTTTTCAGCTTGTCTGAATGTCCAAACAGCCAGAAGCCTTTCGGTTTGACCCGGCTCGGGCTGGGCGACGAGGTGGAGGAGACGCTCCTCTCCGCCTGGACTTTCTTCTTGTGGATGCTGTTCCCCATTCTGGGGGTCGTCCCGAAGCCCCTAGAGGGGGTCTACTGTCCCATGGCGCGAAAGCTCCCGTAACATGACATCCAGATGCCCTTTCCTCTCTTAAGACCTCCAGCAGTCACACATATTCATCCAGAATGAACACGCGCACACACACACACACACACACACACACCCTGAGTCAAAATCAATAGTCTTGAGCCCCTGTGGTCAGATCATTCCTGCTGATTCAGACTTGCTCGTACACACACGTCCCCACCGGCATGTGTGTTAAAGACCCACTGACACCATTCCCTCACTATGCAAAGAGAACCAGCGTGCAAAAATATCACACCCACGCATACACACACACACACACACACACACAGTCGGGTTGTTCCTGTTCCCCTCGCTGACACACTTCCAGTCCTGTACATCCAGCTGCTCTGCTGAAGCATCGGCAGCGTCCCACACTGAGGAGCTCACTGCCATATGTGTGTGTGAGTGTGTGTGTGTGTATGTATGTGTGTGATTTTGAGTGCCCCTCCCACTCTCTTCCTCTTCTTCAGCTGAGCACTGACAGAGCTCGCTTTCACTGCTCACAATGTACAGCCCGCAAGCACATACACACACACACACACACATTCATGATCTTGTTATCCCTCATCTTCATTATCATTTTCATCATATTTCTCATTAAACACGCCTTCTTTGTGTCACGTTTAACGGCAAACTCGGATCCTGCGCCTCCTCTAACTCTCTGATTCCTCCTTTCGAGTGAAGTGATCAGCTGTTTTTAGGGCAAACCATTACAAACACCGATGACAGGTCCTGTTCACACAATGAGGCGGCGGAGTAGACACAAATCCCCGTGCTCCCGCCACGCTCATTCACAAGTGGTGACAAGAGGAGGACTTTGTACCGATGGTGTTTATGTGAAGGAGAGCGCGACAAAGACCTGGAGAAATGGTGACACTAAAAACAATGAAAGGGCGCTGAATAATTCAACTGATGTGTTTGGTGCACACACACACACACACACACACACTTTATGAAGGCACATATGCACCCATCATTACAGAGAGAAACAAGAAAGAGCAGAGTATGTCCCAGTCAACCAGTCAGACAGATGAAAGCCTGTTGTCAGATGAAAACATTCCAGCTATGCTCAGAGGAAATACAGATGCTGATCAGGACGGGCGAGTTGCAGACAGACAGACGGACGAACGGGGAATTCCACCGATGCAACGGTGCTCCCGGTAAATGCCGGAGCGCTGAAACACTGAAACAAGGAGGCCATACTCAGCTCCATGTCCCTCCATTCCTATTAATGCACATATCAAACAGAGTCAGTCAGTCCCTGTACATCATGATGACTTGGCAGTGTCGCTGCGACTAATCGGGGTCTGTCCCACACTGATGATGCCGTGACCTTTGCTGTCAATCAGCCCGGAAGGTGGCACTCATACAGCATTGCACCGGTCCAGAACGAAATGAGAGAGAGAGGTAGATATGAAAGAAGGGAGACAGAGAACACGAAGAATACCACAACGTTGAATGTTGAAAGTGCACTGGAGGAAAACGGGGGAGTGAAGATAGAGACCAGATAAAGATGGAAAGATGTGGAAAAAACACATAGTGCTATCATCACTCCACATCCCACATCATGGCCACCCTGATCATGTTTCCCCGACGTACAGAGAACCGCTGGAAAGATAAAAAGCCCCCAATAAAAGACAGATTTACTGACCGGGAGGGGGGTTAGCATGTAAGAAAGCAGAGAGCTGCAAGCTGGGGGAAGAATTTACAATCCCTCGTTTTTCTTGGAGAGGAATCGATTTGGTGTTTAAAGAGCGGGAGGAGCGCCTTGGTATTATATGTGCATATACCGTGCACGGTGTATATGTGTGTGTATAAAATGTGTCTGTGAGAAGGAGCAAGAGCGGGGAGTGTGCATGCGTCACTTAAGCTTTCCAGTGCGGGAGTGTAAAAGGATCCTCCATAAACTGCTCAGAGAGAGATGCTGCTTGTAATGCAGCCCCAACAGAACCACACCCATTACATCTGAGCTGGCAGAATACTGAGAGAGCCCCGAGCCCACTATCTCATCCATCAAAGAGCTGTGAGAGTGAGCGCACAATTAGGCAGTGCAGGCGTCGGTGCCTCTGTAGCCTGAGCTGCAAAACAATGTGCCAAGCAAGCCCCAGATACATGGGCAACCGAGGTATTTTGTCAATGTCGAGGTATATTTTATGATCTGACAGCTGGCAGGGAACTCAAAGGAGCACGCAGCGAGTGTATCTGTGTGTGTATGTGTGCGCATGCGTACACAAAAGAGCATTTGTGTAGTGGAATGTCGTCGTCAGGGAATGGTCGTTGTCAGGGAAAGCGGTTGTCAGGGTGACCATAAGTAGGGCCTCAAGACGGGATTAGGGAATCTACCTTCGTAAGTGTGTGTGTGTGTGTTTTATGGGAGTCTCGGCAGGTCACTGATGGTGGTCTGAATTCAGGGACTCATAAGTTACATAACAACAGCCTGGGAGTCATTAAAGGTCTACCTCTGCCCCCCCGATCACATCCACCTAAACTCTTCTCAGCTAAATCTCCATCCACATCCAATACCAATTTAAATCTGCCTGCCAACATCTACCCACCACTCCCCTCTAGTGGCAAGGCTTTGCTATTACTGAGAGAAAAAAAAAAAAGAACACATTAGCAGGATTATGTAAGCAATTTTGGACATCATCAGTCTGTAATGTTCAGTGCATTCCTGTGGTTATTTAGTAATAAAGTGTAGTACATTTACTCTATTGTACCCATTTTTAAGCTTTCCTAATCTACTTCTACATCAGTTAAAGATTTCCCAGATTGACTTCTGACAACTCCCAGAAAAGGGCTTCAGCTCTTGGTTATGTGTGTAGGTGGAAAGAGTGATAACAGGGGCAGAATTTTTTTTTTTTTTTTTTTTTTATTTTCCAAGTTTATTCAAGTTCAAGTTCAAGTTTATTTAGAGCCCTAAATCCCTGTTTACATTCCTAAAGGACTTCACTGGTCCACAATTTTACAACAAATACAGCAGCACAACACCCCCAGACAAAAAAATCCCCCCTCAAAAAAGCCACAGATAATAAGGGAGAAGGGAAGAAATCTTGAGAAGGTCCACAGAGAGGAGGGGTCCCCTCCTGGCCAGTCAGATGTGCAATAGGTGCCAACCTGAAGGCAAATTATCAAATTAAGTTAGCCAATTAGATCAAATCAAAGCAAAGCACAAGATGAGAACATGAATGTAAAAATATAACAAGAAAAAATAAGCAAAGTGCAGCATGTCCTGTGCCTGAATTATGTTCTGCTCTATCCAGGCTACTGTCAGCGGAGAAACTGGTTTTCTGGAACAGATTTCTCCAAAAGCTGAAAGCTGCAGCGTGTTGAATCTAGAAATAAAGATGGCCTTGCTAATTCATTCTAAGGCACCAAAACCTTTTTGAAGATAGTTGAAAAGTTTTTTGCTATCAAACTAAATATTTTGATGTGACTTCATGTCCACATTTAGCCAGAAATTAAAAAAAAAATCACCAACAAAGAGTAGAATGGGAGTCCAACATACATTGCCAATAGTTGGTTAAAAGCCAAAGGCAATGTGAAACTAGAAATCTAAAATACTGTAAAAGAGTTCCGCATTTTAGTAGTTTTCCTTTCAGTAGATGACCAAAAGGCACCAGTGAATGCTCCATGATGTTTTTCTAGCTGCGGTCATGCTCCCTGTACCTCAAACACCTACAACTAATTGAATTCCTGAGCTGTTTCGTCATCTGTTCGCTCTATTCTTTTCCTAGCAGAATAAAAGGAGAGGACATGGGAACATGCAGCTGGATGAGGTAAACAGTGCTCAACAGGTGTATCCATTACTACAGGTTACGCAACACACACACACACACACACACACACACAGGCACACACACTCTGTCTTTAGGGTAAATCAGTTGTATATCCCTGTGTATACAGACTCCCACTCCCACAGCCCCATGCTGATGTCTTCCAGCTGCCTCCCCACCACATCAAACACAGTCCCATCCTATAAAACAACCCATTAGCTTCTATTCCATAAACAATACCACTGAAAAAAAAAAAAAAAAAAACACAGGAATGTTTTGAACGTTGATCAAGAGTTATTTTAATTACCCCTTACATTTTGTACTGTATATACACGGCTGTGCATGTTTTCGTGTGTGGCCGTGTGTTTGTGTAGGTGTGTCCTTGCACATACAGTACGTGTGCTGGTAATTTTATGATATTTTCAAAGGACACTATCCAAATATAACAGTTAAACTATAACCTATCTTCAACATAGATTGGGAATATTATTATAGCAATATTACTACAATAGAAATTAAAAACATCATAATATCATAAAGTCATCAGTCATTGAACCCATTGAGTTGACTGTGATTGTTTTAACTGTTTGTTATAGCTGACCCTGCTGTCTGATTTTAATTTATTTGTTTTAAATGATTCTGCTGTTTGACTTCAGTTTTGAGATCTATTGTGCTAGTTTTAGCAAGTCATTTGTTTTCTTATCTTTTATGATCTGCTGGCGATTGCTTTCAACTTAGTTGGTTGTTTTTACTAATTCTGCAGTTCCAGTTTTACTGTTTGAGTTACTTAATTTGCTCATATTTTGCAGTTTTTTAAAAATGCAATGTTGAGGTGATGTTTCTGCTAAGTCCTTGTTGTCTATGCTGACTTTTGCTATCAGCATTAAAAATGAGGGCCTAAAACCTTCAACTTTCTTCAGAGCTTTAATTGAAGCTGGTTTTGTTAGAATGAGCACTGTGCTGAGTTGAGAATGCGCATGTGTGTGTATCTGTCATAGCATAATTAAAGGTGCATTGTATAAAATTGCTGAAGGCTGATATTAGTGTGGACAGTTTAGACTCAACTGACAACTGACAGTGAGTCGGGTCGATGACAAAAACGATGTAGACTCAGCCATCAAATTAACATGTCACTCCTTTTTTTTGCCAGCTGGGTCAAAAGTTCTCGTCACTTCAATCGACCTTTGGCAATTTTGCGTAGTGCACCTTTAAAGCTGTCGGCTGTGAGGTGGAAAACTGTGCTTTAGCAGACCAGAGGCTGGTATCAGCATAGAGGTGGAGCAAGATCTGAGTAACACTCAGTAATCAATAGTGGGGGGGTGGGGGGTAGGGTTGACTTTATGGCCATTATTATTTTCTATTCTTTCTCTTTTATTTTCCATTCTGCCTTTCATTTCTTCGCTCCGTTGCAACATTTCTATAGCCCATGTTAAACGCCACCTGAACAGCCATTAATGTTTCACTCGGTTCTTCTGTGACATCACAGCTGGACCCTATTGTTACATCACAACATCGTTGCCGTGGCGACCGCTACCTCACAATGCCGTTGCCCGGGAGATGTTTACCTCACCAGCATCACTTTAGGTCTGCGGTGATGGATGAGGGCTGCAGGTATCTGTTTACCCAGGTAAAATTACCTGGCTCCACACAGTGTGTGTGAGCGGTGAATGATGTTCGCAGGAGACACATTGTGCGGCGGCATTAAACATTCACACCCCTCCCTGTCTGCCGCACGCTCTTCTTTGCCCTCCGCTTGCTCCCTTCGCCCCGTCACACTGTGCTGTGGCAGTCATGAGTGGTGGCCTGTAATACAGCAAAGAGTGAACCACTACTGAGCGCATGAGCTGTTTACTCTCTTAGTGCTGCACCAGGCCTGTAATCTGCACAAGACTGTGGTGCATCGACATGGCCTAATTGTGCTTTGCAAAGTGGTACTGACACACACACACACACACACACACAACCAAGCAAAGAATGGTACCCCTCACAACCAGCTGTATAAGGCCTCTGTGACACCGTCAAATACACAAACACACACACACACACTCAAAAACAATGCATACACACACGGACACACACATGGAATCCCAGGGATTGTGCACAATGACCTCACTGCTGAAACAGCCAGCAGCTGAAGATGAGCTGCAGTGGACAAAGCAGGTAGTTCGCAGGGCTCTGCAGTGCGCTGTATGTGTGTGTGTGTGTGTGTGTGTGTGTGTGTGTGTGTGTGTGTGTGTGTGCATGGAGGTGATGTAATGAATGCTGGCGCTGGTTTGGCGCCGTCCTAAGCCTAGCAATATGCTGCTAACAAACACAGAGATACTCTGTGATACAGGGCAGCACAGGCCATCACACACACACAAACACACACACACACACAGTCACAGTTTTAAACAACAATGATTACATAATAAGACAAACACACCCACAGCAGTCCTGAATAGAGGGAATTAAGCAAACTGTGAAGCAAATCAAAAACAGTTATGTGGTAATGAATAAGCAGAGTCTGCAAAAACCTGAGAGTGGGACAGAGGATTGTGTGTGTGTATGCGCATGTGTATGCGCGTGTGTGTGTGTGTGTGTGTGCGTGTGCGTGTGTGCGCTGAGGGGTTGCTCTAATTAAAAAAGCATTGAGAGAGTGTTCCCTAAGAGTCCTCTCAAGGCTGAATGAGGCTTTGTGATTCGCTGTAATCTCTCCTCTCTATCGCATAACTCTAGCCCCAATCTGGCAACCAGGCAGCTATACACACACATGCGCACTAACAGACCTAGACACACACACACACTCACACACACACACACACTGCGCTGATACTTTGCTCCCAGGAATTCAACACATCAAAGAGTGTTTTTTTATTATTATTTTTTTTTTCAGGAGAGGAATCTCAATAAATTATGGCGGGCGGTCAGCGCTGGACAGCCAGCCTCTGGATCACTGAGCTACAGAGTTTAGCCAGTCATGCTGCAGTGACACAGCCATTGTAAATCCACCGGCGGAAAACGATTACATTAAAGGCTACATGTATATAAACCATTAGAGGACACCATAAAGATCTGTGGGCACAGGTAGGGTCAGGTTCATCGCTATTAGGAAGGTGCAATGGTTCATCAGAGGAGGAGAGGATACTTCCACTGAAAAGTGCTAACTAACTTCTATGTGGCAAACTTTGCACTCTGTAGAAACTCAAGTCAACTCTCAAGTTTGGTTTGTTATGATGTGTAAAACCAGGGCAAAGTGTACCTGGAGAGTGTAGTGAGTGTTTTTTTTTTTTTTTTTTTTATATACAGACATTATGTATGGTGTTGTAAGCCAATGTGGACTGCAACCTGATCAAATATAACAGATCTACTGTCCGACAGTTTAGTCACATTGCAGAGGTCAAAGGCTGACATGCAACCTTAATTGCACTGCAGAGCAAACAGCGTCACAGTGCACCGTCGCCATTTTCACTTTTTCATAATATAATTGCAAATCAAACGCCAAACTCTGTGCTGGTTGTGCTTTAATATCATTAGAGCAGTGTCTTTTGTGAGTCAGACCTTGAGACAGGGCAGATAGCGGCCGCAAGTGATGTGCAAATCACGGTGCTATCAGCAGCCACAATCCATTCTTTGTGAATTCGCCCCGGAGTGTGTGTGTCCACGTGTTTGCGTGACAGCTTTCTTTGTATGGGCTAATTCTTCGTCTCGTCGGGCTGGGGGGTTAAAGTTACCCAGCAGGTTTGTGAAATACAGCAGGAGCAGCAAAGAGGAACATAAAGGTGCAATGCGCTGTTCTTTAACTAGTGGGAAATAGCCCCCTTGTGCTCTCTCTCCATCTGAGACAAAAGCAGCCACCAAACAATGAGGTACATTCATACACAGGTAAGACGAAAACAGAGCTCACACAGGTCAATGTCAATGACTCATTAGTCCCTTTGTCCGAATAAATTGGGATCCCACAGAGTATAGGAGGTTTAGGTTCACTATAGGTCACTTCAAGAACTGCAACTTCTGACCTGGCTGGGTGTCCACAACTGCACGTGATCCACTTTGATACACTTGGGCGCACTTTGGATTTTACAATCTTCCAGGCAAGTAGAAGCTTGATATGACTCACTCAATATACAAGTTTTGCAAAATGAAAGTCAAGTACTTCAGGAATATTACTGCTCTTGAGGTCCATGCATCACAGGCTAAGAGCTATTCTAGTGGCTTTGGTCAAGGTTCCCTGATTTTTACCTCCATCTCTTAGTAAAGCTCAGGTACCGCTTTGTCAATAAAAGAAGAAAAGACATGATGGTTTGGCATACTTTGGCTCAGTTTTATGGATGATAAATCTAAAGCCTTTTCAGTCTTACAATCATAGAATCACTGGGAATGAACACAGGAAAACATGGTTCCCACACATTCTAACAATCAGTCTTGACCACATCCTCTTCTTGGGAATTATTAGCCCTACAACTAGTTAATCTTTGTTTTCAAATGGAGTTACTGCTTGCTATCCATCCAGTATTCGCAGACCTCCACAGCCCTTGCAAAACCACAACCCACGACATAATAAGGGATCATGGAAGTCCCATTTTGCCGGAACAAGTACAAAAACCACAACCAGTACGTGCCAGTTTCCAAATGGAAATCGAACAAAATGGTCTAAAAAGACCGTAATCTTGGGTTTCCAAGAGTTGTTGGCTAGCGACAATAGTGACACCCACACACACACACACACACCACTGACAGGAGAGAAAGGGATGGCTTAAGAGGTGGAACAAAAACAGGAAGTAGGGCCTGTGGGTAATCTCTGTGTCGCCAACCAAGCAAACGCATCAGTAAACAGAAGAGGGGATTAGACCCCTGTGTGTCTATGCGAGTGCGAGTCTGTGAGCCAGTTGTCAAGATATAACTGTACAGACTGATGTCCTGATGATAACGAAATCCCTCATACCCTTTGCATCTCTTACAAACACCATATCACAATAGCCAAAACAGAACAGAGCTGCCAAACAAACTGCAAACACACCTGGGCTCATCAACCTGTTGCGTAAGTGAGGGGCTGATAGCCTTAATTTGACCTTGAAAAGGAAAACGCACTATGAAACACGACTTGGCATATTACTCCTATGATGATGTCATCAAGCCAAAAGTGTCTTGTTGACATTAATATGATTTCCTGGAGATGATCCTTGGAGAATCAATGGGAGGAAACTTGGTGATTTCACTGGAATACAGACGTTCCCTTGATTCCCTTGAATCCAGGTCTCCAATACACTGTCACCAGTTTTTCTCTTCATGATATCACAGATTAAAGTCCTGATTTCTAGCTTTGGGAGATGCCTAGTGCCTGGTACATGTTGCCCAGTAGATCTTCAGAAATATTGATTAATCTGGATAAAACTGCAGAAATGCAATTTGTGAATTCTCTTTTGGGTTGAGATTCCCAACCCAGAATAGCAGATTCAACCATCATCCTCTGTCATACACTGAAAATGAATCTCTGCAAAAAGCACTAGCTGTATTCCGAGCACTTTGTTGTGATACAAGAATGTTTCATGATCCCAGCAAAACTGTGGCCTGGACATTCACAGGCCCTATAATTGGTTACTTTGCATTTTTTGGTAATCTAGGAATTGAAGCTCATTCTACTGTATGGACATCACTCTGCAGAGGAGCAGGGTCAGGTAAACATCTAAAATGAAGCATTTTGGCCAACTCACCTTTGTCAGGGTCGTGGCTTTGAAATCCCAGTTTGGCATCCGTCACCCCGATGCCTGTGCGGCTCAGTCCATTGCTGATGCTCTTCTTCCTCCGGCTGCCCTTTAACCAACTGAAGGCCTGTCCCAGAGAGCTTCCCGTCTTCCTCTGCCCGCGCTGAGCCCTCGCCTCCCGGGCTAAGATCTCAGAGATGTCCCTAGGCACCAGGTCCCCTGTGGAACTCCTCCGGGACATCCTGGAGGTTGGCTCTGGGAGCGGAGGCCTGGTGCTTCAACCCAGCTCAGCGTGTCTTTTCTTGGAGAAGGGTCACGGGGTCTGAAGCCACCTCCACCCCCAGGGATTGGTGGACCCCTCCGTCTCCCTTTGGCCTCGCTCAGTGTCTCTCTTGTTCTGTCTGTCGCCACCTGGGACAACAATGAGATCAGCGGGGTCAGAGAGAGGGAGAGGAGGATGGAAAGAAAAAGAGAAATAAAGCATTAGAGAAGACAGACAGAGATGGGAGAGAAAGTGAGCATTAATAAGAGAGAGGAGATTAATTAGTGTGAAGAGATTAATTGGGAGAGAATTAACTCACACAGGATTTTTATCAAAAAAAAAAGAAGAAAGAAAGAAAATAATAAAAAAAAAAGGCCAGAGAATCAAAGCATAACAGATGAGAAAAAAAGAGAAAAATGCATGGGAAGCTGCACAGTCTGACTACACTGGAACCTGCTGTTAAAACAGAGTATGAAGACCATTCCCACGTTGTCCTACCAAGAGTTTTTCTCTTCATCTGTCCGCCCCCACTCCCCCTTTTTTCTATTCTCTCATTTTTGTGTGTATGTAGAGAAGCCCCAGGGAAGAAAGCTGGACCACTGCAGTGTCTGTGTGTGTCTGTGTGAGCCTGTGTGAGTGAGTGTGTGTGTGTGTGTCACATGTGGTTTACATCAGCAGAAACGTGTGTGTGTGTGTGTATGAGTGTGTGTAAGCGTTTGGGTGAAAGACCAAAGTTAAACTAGATATGGCTGGCGATGGAAAAACACTTGGTATGCACATGACGCTTTGCTTTGACAAGAAACATACATTCAAAGATTGCAAAAGATGAACACACACACACAAGTACAGAAACACACAGATGCACGCACACACAAACACTGCCTCTACATTTTTTTCCATTCCAAAATACAAAAAAACAGAAAGTCATCACTTGAGAAACAGACAACATATAACTGTGTACAACTTACTCAGCGAGCTTGCTGTGTCCTCTCCTCGGCTCCCCTCTCTTCTCTCTCCCTCTGTCTGAGAACAGGCTGCCGAGTATGTGTATTTGTGTGTGAGTGTGTGTGTGCATGTGTGTTTAGCAGTGTGAATGAAGCGCCATGCTCTCTGAGCCGTCAGTCCCTCCCTCTGTATGAGAGCCAGCCTCTCCTCCCACCTCTCACAGGGCTGATATGAGTTAGCCAAACCATTCCAGCTCCGGCTGCCTCTCCTCACTCTCCAAATACCTGAGATTTAGCATTTTTGCTTCCCTGTAAAGTCCTTTACTTCAAGCACACAGAAGGCCATTGCTTGCAAGATTAGATCTCTACCTTTCTCCTGCCTTCCTTTGTCTGGTTCTTCCTAGCCTCCTTTGCGGGGATCAGGTGCAGTCATACCCTGTTCCCCCAGGAGGGAAACCCCAGCGTCAGGAAGCCTCATGGTCGCTGTGGAAAAGTAAAACAAAATATTCAAAAACACGAGACAATCCACTGCTGATTACAGCTCACGCCACGGGCCAGAGTAGGATCGGCAAATCTGGTTTAAATACAGCCTTAGCAGCAGAGTCAGAGGTGATGCTCTCTTCTTGAGCTTTAAAAAAGGACATTTAAAAAAGAAATTTGATAGTGAAACTCCTAGGAACAAAACACAGCAGCTCAGTGGAGAGAAGAGGACAGGTGAGGGTGAAGAGGTTCAGTTGTGTCTTCAGCAGAAAGAGGGAGTGTCTCTTTCCTGTCACTTTGCAGTGAGGCAGAAACTTGATACCCCTTGTTTAACATGACAGGCACACACACACACATACACACACACACATGCAATTAGGTAGGCAGGAAGGGCGAGTCACCGAGGGCCAGTCACCTTTAGGGCTTCGTTGCCTTGAGCAGACGAGCCCTTCCATTCGACACTGAAGTGTGTGTCATTTTTTGAAATCTCACTATGTTGGGGATGACAGGAGCTGACATCATTGTGTGTGTATGGAGGGTGGGAGGTGGAAATGGGGGTGGGGCATGTGATGGAAGGGGGTGGGGTGTGTGTTTGTGTGTGTGTGTGTGTGTGTGTGTGTGTCCTGGGACTGGCTCATCTGGTTTGAATGTTGAGTAGACCCTCTTGGGTAAGGGCTGGAGGGGAAAGAGGATGGAAGGGGAGGGAGGAGGATGGGAGGAGGAGGGGGAGGAGGTGAAGCAGCCTTGGGGGAACAGACAGAGACACACCTGTGACTTCTGTCTGCAACATACAATACAGTTTGCAAATTAGCAACAAGACTCTCCATTCGTTTATATTCACCTAACAGCAGCATGGCATTACCTTTGTAATACATTTGTAACATCTCTAAAATTAACACTCATTCTGAACTAGGGTTGCAAGGTGCTGGAGCCTATCCCAGCATGCACTGGGTGAAGATGCCTTGCTCATCAATGCTGAGCAGCAGTTGTTTAGGAAGGCAATTGTGTTTTACAGTCACCTCCCCCAATCAGTTTTGTTCCCAACTAGTTCACTGATTTGAGCCAATGACTTTCTAGCTTTTCTGTTAACTTTTTTTAAATCAAGATCCAAATGCAAAAAAAAAGATGCAAACCAATTTTGAAATTTTGAACCGCTAACAATGGCGGCACGTCAGCGTAAGACACAGTGTCGGCCAATCACACTTTCACAGTTTCTGTAGCCGCAAAACTTTGCTATTTACGACAGATCCAAGAGGCAACGCTGCAGCCCAGGCAAGCTCAGACAAGACAGCTGTTAGGACTCGACACAGTGGAATTAATACAGGTAAAAAGATAACTGCATGCCTCTGGGAATCAATCTCAACATGACGGTTTACATTCAACATGGAAATGACATGGGCTGCTGCAGGGCAGACTATCAAAATGTTGCTGTGTGGGTAGCACATGTGAGAGCACAAGATTTTCTGCAGCACTAAAGCCATTCAGAAAAAGAAAAACGTTATGGCTCACTGTTGTTTACTGTTTGACAGTGTCCCTAAATATGGAAAGGGCATGACAATACATATGTGAGAGTTTTATTTAATAGGCAACCCATTTAAAGAAATAGGACTCTTGTTGGCTGTGATCCTATACTGGCTTTCGGCAATTTGTCTCCTTTTATAATCCTAAGTATTTCTGATACATACCATCAGCTATGAATGAACTGTGGTCATACAATGTATTACCTACATATTATCCCGTCATATGCACAAGGTGTATTTGATCTGCTCCATCTGGGACCAGTGGGTCACTGTCTTCATTTAGCTCCTGTGACAAGGCAACCTAATTACTTGTCTGTTGGGATTCCTGGGCTAACTCTGGCACAGGACCTCAGGATATTACTGTCACTCAGACCTCAGCCCTACCTCTGCTTTTATTAAACACGTGAAAGACAATCCCATGGAGAGAAAAAAAAAATGCATTATGTTTTGAGTGAGGCAGAGAAGGTAATGTTGTTTTATGCTGCAACTTATATGGCCTTTGGAAGTTCATTACTCAAGTGGATTGTATACTGTAAATTAGGAGCGGGGGAAAATTTTTTAATTACATCTTCTACAATTCTGCATTCATTCACCACTTCCAAAATGAATTTTTAAAACCTTTTTTCTGTTTCCGTTTTCTCCTCACTGGTGACAGTGCTGACTTGCTGTGTGTTCTTTCCAGCTGCCGTAAAACACAGCTGCAGCAAGCAGCGTGGCTACTGGCTGGGCTAGTCAGTCGCTGTTAACTCCTCAGTTGCCTTTGTGTGTTTACCTTATTGCAATCAGCTGATATAACTTTTTCAAATATAAAAACTACATAATATTACACACACTACTCTGCTTTCATGCCATAATTCACCAAACCGCCTTTCTTAGCGCACAGTGGAGTGCAATAAATCATGAAATTAATGCCACTATGTACTGAATTGAGAATCAGTTTTGAATCAGGAATCGTTATGAATCGATTTAGAATTACAGTTGTGATTACATTTAGACTGTACAAGATGGCCTCTAGCACATTTCTTATGGAGGGCCTTGCATTAAATAGTGAACTCCACTGTATACAGAATATTTTGTGCATGTCTGCACAGTGTTACATTTTCACAGCTCACCGTCAGTAAATATTGCACAGTAAGATTTGGGCTGAAAGAGTATTGCAAGCCTGAAAAGGCAAAGTCATCTGAAGCTTTGAATCAGACGACTGGGCTCTGGACGTGTGGTTACGGCAATTACAGAGGGTTGGCGTTGGCTGGGGCGGTGGTGCCCAAACATATATCTTTACAGGGCCCACACACACACAAACAGACACACACACACACACACACACACACACACACACACACACACACACACACAGGGGTGCATGGGAGACACAAGGAAAAGGGAAATACTGGCAACACAAGAGACCATGACATTATTATAAATTAAATATTGTGCCAGAATTCAGAGGGAGTACTAAACTAACTTTTGATTCCCTTTAAATAACAGCATTAAAAGTTCATTTGTTTTTTAGCTGTTACACAGTTAGACAGTGGCATGATTTCTCTGTGTATGATGGTTTGTTGTGGTAATGTGTGTGTGTGTGCGAGCATATTACTGCATACGTGTGTGTGTGTGTGTCTGGGGAGGGGTTAAAATGAGTCATGGTTTAGCTCACTCACACTGCACACTGAACAGATTGAAATGTTTTAATGTTTCCATGACAATCCAATAGAAAGCAGCCTCTCTCTGTACATCTGTGAGGGAGCTGTAGCCTGTAGCGTGTATGTGTGTGTGTGTGTGTGTGTGTGTGTGTGTATGTGCTGTAAAAAGGCACAAAATCATTAACCACCAGAACTCTGTGAGCCTCCTGGGGAATGTATCACCAATCCTCTCCTTTCCTCGTTTCTTTCTTTCTCCATCTCCAGTCTTTTAGCTTCACTGGCTACTTTAATATGCACACTAACGTTCCATTAATTACGCCTTTTCATTTCTAGAGTCAAGCTGAAACTAAATCGTATTTCTATCCTGAAAAATGTTAACATCCTCATGTGTTCGGAGGGTTGATTATGTTGCAACAGCAATTTGAAGTAGGTAGTTGTGGAAAAATGTAAGATGCTGGGACAAATTGAGCAATTCAAGTTCCAGACGAAGCATATTTCAGTGTAGCTGTAACTAGCTTACTTCACTGGCTGTATCACTAGTGGGAAAAGGTGTGAATTCTGTTATTTTTTTTTTTCATGAGCATGTTGTTATGAAGATGGATATTCAAGAGGTAGTTCTTAACGATAATTAAATATAAACCGTCCGAAGTGGTCGTAAACAGATAAAGGAAAAGAGCAACCTGTGAATTTAATGGCATTTCTACAGAAAGTGGAGCCCAGGTACTCTGCTGCACACCTGTGGTACTATCCTCGTCCAGGACTGACTGCCGTGAGGAAGGCGACTTGCATGGGATACCTCCCTGTCTTCTCTCTATCCTCTGTCTGGTTCCTACAGCGTCGTGATGAGCGATCAGGAGGACAAAGTAAAAAAGCAAGCTGGCCACAAAAATCGGCCCCGTTGTCTCTTTTTGAGCAACAACTTGCAGCTGGGTCCTTCCTCTCAATTGCTGGTTTGGTGGAAAACTATTTGGTGAAGTGCTTGGCAGGATTACTTGCAGGATGACTTGCCAAATACTTTGATGTAAATTATGTCAGAATTGGTACAGTTGTCAGAACTGCTGGAATGGTACTTTTTGGAGCACCAGACCACACAGCAGCAATATGATAAAGTATTCCTTTTTTAGTTTCACTTTCAAGAAAAAAATAATGGGTAGGAAACCATATAAGGCACAAAAAAACCACTTCAAATCAAGAAGTGGACACAAAATAAGCTTCTCAATGGTCGTATTTCATGTATTACGCCTGGGAACCAACTGGAAACCTATATTTTCACTGAGGTTCAAGAAAAAAGACAGGGAAGAGCATAAAATAAGGATAATACCCACAATGAAAGCGTTTTTGTACCTCATCCACTGTTTGGACTGCATCAAGACATCTTCAACACATTACTGTCGCATTGCTTGTCGTGTGTTAGATGTTGCACAACTGCTGACATATTCAAGTGTAGCCCAACATGGTTTCAAGACTGTCGATTAACACGGTGCCATAATAATTATAAACGACACAAACACACTCGCAGCATGATGGACTGTTTGTTGAAGAACTGTGTGTACGTGTGTGTCACATGTGACTGAAAGGAATGAGGCAACAGGCAGGAAATCCATACTGCCGGTTGGGATAAGCCTCCCTCTCTCAAACCAGCATTATCATTCCCAACCTGCCTTTGTCCAGCGACGAACGCATTCTTTCTGCACCAATGACTGCTTCTCCCTCTGGCTCTCTCTGACACAGTTTCAGTATAAAATACCCACCGAAAACTTAATGAAATAAAATTAAAACGGAGCAAACTCATAGGTCTCGAAGACACATTTCGCATCTGTAATTTCGTTCATGGCCTTTTTCACAAGTATTGTTTGGGTGTATCTGCCAGTTTGTCTTCTAGAAATGCATCTCTAAGAACACATGAGCACTTCCAAGCACTGACCAAGGACCAAAAAACTACCCTTCTTCGCCAAAATTACATTCCATAGTCCACTATTTATAACATCTACCAACTAAGAGGAGATGGGAGGGGTGGAAAGACATAGGCACAAAGAGAGAGAAAGACTGAATGCTTGTAATAACAGTTTCACAGAAGAGTGAGAGTGAGTCCAGTGGGATATTCAGTTGTGAAACACACAGAGGGGTTTCCTCTGCACAATAGAAACAGCTTTGACCGGCCAGTCCTTGTCTAGAATAGGCGGTGCAATCTCTGCAGCTGTGAGTTTTGGTGAGCAAAAAGAGGTAAGGGAGGATGCACGAACAAAATGAATGCAAAAATAGCTCTGGGGGAAAACATGCAAAAGATAAAGGTAAAAGGAAACAGTGCAGGGCAGTGCTGTGACCCCCCGCCTAACTCGCCCCTGCCCGGGCTTGTTGTCGTCCCTCCCTCTGGATTCACCCACTCACTGCCCCTGCATTCCTCTGACCTTCCCCTTAATGGAGGCACAAAAATACGACAGGGAGACAGAAAGACTGTGAGGGTATAAGACAGGGAGGGAGGTGCAGGATAAAGAAAAATAGGGCAGGTTTGACCATTTTATGCCAAAGGGAAAGGAGGTGCAAGGAATGATGGAAGATGGGGGAAAGTCGTGAGAGTTACAGCATGGTGAGTTATAGGTGAGGAAAACAGAAAACATGGGCTGGGTCTGCTGAAGATGAAGCTGTGAGAGCCGAGGCTGCTGTGTGCTTTATGGCGCCTCTAGGGAACAATATTGCCCAAGAGCCTGAGAACAGAAAAAAACGAGGCTCAGGAAGGGTAATTTTCTTATTAGCCACTGGTCCTGCCCTAAAATAAGGCAGTTACCACTGAACATTGTATTTTGCAACCCAGTTTTACTACACCATGTCAAGCCTTTGTCTGTTATTCTTCTGGACAGGTATATAATTACTTTCCTTTTGCTGAGAACAGACATGTCACACACACACACACACACACACACACACACCGGTGTGACACAATTTGGTATGCATTGCCCAGTTCCAGACATCACTCTACCTTTTCATTTCCGTCACCAATAACCTCTGCCTAACCTTCCCCTTGTCAGGGTGATGACAAACGCTGCTTTGAGGCTGCCTTTAAGCACACATCTTTATCAGCTCTGGACCTTAAGTAGTGAGGTAATGGAAACTGACGAAATGTAACAGTAAAGCTGACTCTAGATCTGTGTTTGAGAGATTTCTATCTGTGCGATACCATCTGAGGAGGAGAAGGTGGGGTTTCCATGTGTGTCTGACCTTCTCACAGGCCAACTGTTTGACCTGTGAGCCGTCCATCAGTTTTACGAGCCAATCAGCTTTTACCTCTAACTGGACAAGTTGAAGCTGGTCAATTAATGGTGCTTGCCTTAGGCTGCATTGACCTTTCACACACACACACACACACACACACACACACACACACACACACAGCAAAAATTAAACCATATGACCTAAAATATTATACATGGTGCATGACAGGCTATAACCCTCCTTGTTTTTTTGTTTTTTTTTTCTTAAAGATGAAATAATAATATAATAATAAAACAACAGTCAGAGCAAACATGGGAAGCCATCTGTGTGTGCTGTTTGGAGTTAAACTGTCTTCTCTGTGGGCAGTAATGTACTTCTCAGAATCCAGGAGCAGCGAGAGCCAAAACACACTGGCTGTGTGCAGAACCATCTGGCCAGTCATCCACACACACACACACACACACACACACACACACACACACACACACACACACACACACACACACACACACACACACACACACAAATATACACACAAAGAGAGGATTCACTCAAATAAAAAAAACATGCTGGAATACTTAGACCAGAATAGCCTGCATACCGGATACTTTGTGATGAAGCAAAACCTAGATGTTTCTAAAATTTGCATTTGCTTGGATTGAAGTCAGCATTTTAGTAATTGTAGCTATCCTGTCCAGTTGGGCTTTTGATGTTAGCGGGTTTTGAAGAGGTTACTTTTGCTGGCATGCCGGGTTGGTAGCATAATCCAACACAGTGGTTTGTCACTGAAATGATGCGGTGGAAATTAAGGGTGTGGAGGTCAGCATGGTGGATGAACTAAACCTCTGCCTTCAACTCCAGTGACCCGGGCTGAGTCACTAACTCGTGACGAGAGGATTTCAAGAGTAACATCCCCAGCACAACCAAGTCAAAAGATCCCCGACCCAGCCATGTAAAAAAATGTACTTTAACTATCACATTGGTTTAATTTCCTGATCTTTACCAGTGCTTTAAAGGGATGGTGAATTATGGTGTGTAAGTTTTCATTAAAATGTTTTATTGTCATCATTGGGTGTTGGAAACATCATGAAACTGTGAGTCCTTTCTACGCAGAAAGTGGCCTGTCGCTTGATTATTCCACTCAAATCATGCCAAAGAGGGATCAGAGGCTACTTTAACACGCACAAGCTGGGCGATCCAATCAGAACACAGTCTCAGGTTTTATTCCTCTCGTGCCAACATATCAATGCCAGATTTCAGTAGTTAGACCTGTAATTATTTCAGTCCCAACATCAGAATATTTTTCTGGACAGATGAGTTGCAACAATATTGTAACCAAGAGTGTTAAGATATACCAGTTTTTGATAATATCCGTGATATTTAAAAAATAAACTATTGATATCATGTTAATAATACACATGATAATATTGTGCAAAAATCCCACCCAGCCCTGCCGGAACGTATTACATTAGAAAATGCAGTTCCTAAAACATTTTATTGCTGTTATTGACTTTTAGGAACGCTCAAATCTTGGTGGCTGATAAAGATCAACTCAAGTATAATGCTAAACATGAAAATCCCCAATTTTAACTGGGTTTGCAATCCGATTAAAGGTGCAATCTGTAGTTTCCCTTGTAAACACACTGCCTTTTGTTTGGTTATGTTTTTTGCAAAGCCTTATTTGGAATATTTTGAATGTTGTGTTGTTTTCACCAGCGTGTGCAATTTGTTGCTCCCATGCTTATGGCATGCCGGAATATGTTATGTGAACAAAACCACTGGTGGTCATACACTACACTGGGCACCTTTAAATCTGACCCTCATTTTAATCCAAGCTGTTTTACTTGCAAAAACTGAACTGTGAGCTAACCTTCTCATGAGAGAAAAACATGAAAATGGCCTTTCAGTTTGTGCTACTCTCACATAATGCGTTCATAATGGAGGTATGCAATCTCCAAAATATTTGTGTGTACAAGACATAATCTATGTTTCAGAGTTTATGCTCAACAACATTTTATGAGACTGTTCTGTAGCTGTGTTTGCTCGGTTTAATCATTTCATGATGGGGAACAATATTTCTCTCACATTTTGTGCCCAGAGCAGACCAGATATTTTAATATATCACTCTCATTTTATGAAATTCTCTGTGAGATGCATAATATTTCAAACCCTCTTGGCATACTAATCAGGGTTTGCATCCTAACCAGGTCAACCCCAAGACCATTACTCTGCCTCTTACCCCAGCCAGGATCTGTGCTGCTACTCCACACAACATTCATCACACTGGCAAATGTTCTCAATATTTCTTCCCTAAACAGTGGAAAAAAAAAAAAAGTTCATTACTTCCTTTGTTATTTATCCTGCACTTTTTAACACTTTTTAAGTGTTATAAATAAAGGTTGTTTTGTCACCACAGTGTTGTAATAAAGTAATTATAGCAATAAAATTGGCAGGTTTTAATTGGGATGGCCTTTATGTGGTTTGTAAAGACATAAGACAGTAGTCCAAAAAATGACCTTTTTATCAAACTTTCAATTTGATTATATCAATGATTTTTTTTTTTTTTTCAGATTGGTTAGGAACATCATTTTAAAGATGTGTTTAACTAAACTAGTGAAAAGATATATCTTAACTAAACTGGTGAATTGTTATTTAAAACTGGTAATATGTGGCTGTATTTAGCTGTTTCATCCATATGTCCTGTTTTACCATGTCCATGTCCACCCCATTATGCAGCAGGAGTGTTAGAGGTGTGAAAACAATGACCATGTTGCTATAAGAGTGAACTGCTCCTTTAAAAACATGACATGCAATATTGTTGCAGCAGGAATTCCTGAGAGGGTGTGGCTGCCACTGGCTTCACTGGGACCGGACAAAAACAGGCCACGGTTTTCCATCCATCTATCCATCCACCCACCACAACATCTCGCACTCCTCCTGCTCACTTTTATTCTTTCTTTTGTTGCCTCTGCCTCTTTCCCTCACTCCATTAGCAGAGGAACCATCGGCCTGTTTCCGCTCTCTCTGGGGGGTCATTTAAACGAGACACTGACGTCACAGACAGGAAAGCCTGATGTGACCTCTGTCAAATCAACTTTATTAAAACAACAGAGCCGGCACAGGAACAACGTGTGATTAAGGGCAACCGAAAACACTGGACTCGTTGTCTGTGGCGCTGCTCTTCCAAGAAGCCATTTCTGAAAACTAACAGCAGGGATTTGCACGGCCTCCAAAGATTGCAGTGTAGAGTGTGCAAGAGCAAATCTGTTGCCTTTAGAGAAGTCATAAAATTAATTTGATTGTGAGCAGCCATCACAATATTTACTGAGGTAGCTCATGCTCACATTTAGAGTACACCATTAAACATCTCAGCAAAATGCAGTCCCTTAAAAGGCAGCAAACAGGAGCATATGCACATGCCTCCATCTGAGGTATATACTGTATGTTTGACATGAGAGGAGAGCTGCAGGTGGACAGTGTGTCTCCGTAAAGCCCGGTTGATACATGGTGGTGCTAAAAGCAGCCCTGTTAAAGTGAGCCTCTGCTGGAGAGACATGAGTAAGACCAGAAGAATGCTGCATTTCATACGGAAATCTGCGAGTGTCTAAATGGATCTGTGGTCCAGAGTGAGATCCACATGAACTGCAAAGAATGTCCATTTAATTTAAATCACGTCAAAAACAAACAAACAAACAAACAATTGAAATAATTTAGCTTGTTTTTGGTGTCATTCAGCTTGTCTCAGTAATTTTTTGGTATTTTTGTGGTAGCAAGTGTCATTTTGCCTCATACTTGCGGCATGGATTTTCGTTTATATTCAGAAAAATAAGATTTAAGACTTAATATGAGACCAAATGACTTGATATGATGGACATTTGCAGTCTACTTGCTAAATACAGGGTTTCTGTTCCAGACCTACATTTCCAGACTTCCCAGTAGACTTGTTCAGGCTATATCAGACTGCTGATAACTAAATGTTTATCAGGCCTGTAAATTATTTATCAGTTTACCCTCCGCTTTTGCTTTGGATTTGGGATCGTTTGCTAACCATTTTGAATAATTTGGATGGGTTAGCCACTGATCTGAAAATCTGCATTTTCCCATTTTGTGGCTATGGGTGGACTGGAAATAAAACTGAAGGGAACCAGGCTGTATGGCCGCAGCATAGAAGCCCGAAACAGTCGAAAGGAGACATTTGAATTGTTCTCTCCCGTGCTCTCTCAATGAAAATGCAAGTCTTTTCACTTGGCACAAGCCAAGTGAAAAGACACTCCTGCTCAGTTTCACACACATACACCCAACAGCCTGCTCCCCTCATGAGTAAACACATCAAAGTAGTACTGCAGACCACATCCACATCTCTGGTCACAGATAGGAGATACACTTTAAAAATATCACTGTTGACTACTTTCACTCTGCACAGAGCCTGTCACCCATGACTGAACCCATAGAAGGTGAGACTCGCTGACAGAACAGATGTAATCTCACCTCTGTCAGCTCCTCTCATCTCTCTCTTGGTCCCTTCACGGGAAATGACTGTGGCTGTGCTACAATATACAGGTGATGTTCACTGAATTACAGCACACTGTGAAGAAAGGTTGATGTAATATTGCAAGCATAACACAACAGTTACAAACGTAATATCCTTACACACACACACACACACACACACACACACACACACACACACACACACACACACACACACACACTTTTTTAGGCATATCTTGGCTGTGCTCCAACTATAAAATGCATGCAATTCTGATTTTTTTTTTTCCACCAGAGCACCAATAATAATGGCCTTGATGGTCTTGTGAATGATTGCACTCAACCACCACCTTTTTTGGTAGGGTTAAAAATCCCTCAGAGAGACTAGAATTTCTAAAGAGAAATAGTCTTACAATTTTTGGTGAAAGAAAAAGTTAATCTCAAAGCCACAGAACTAAAATACTGCTGCTTTGTGGCTTCCAAGGATTAGTGTGAGATGTCTTCTTTAAAAGGAGGAAACATGCTTAATCCAGAACAGTGGAAAAACATACTTAAGAAGGGCATGGGGCCCCTGCTTCATTATATTAAGTGATCCCTTAAGACCATAAAAAGCCAACTGGTACAAACACAGGGTGGCGGATGACAGTAAAAAGATGGTGGCTAACAACCATCTAGACGAGACTTTCTCTTTAAAATAAACACCAGATAAGGTCAGCATCATTAAAGCACACTTAGCCAGAGTGGGATGACACCGCATGTTGCACAACATGACAGCTGGCAGAGAACAACACAAGCCCACATTAAAGAATACAACCTGGAAGTGGGAGAAGTTGTGATGGATGGCTGCCAGTTCAAATCCCTTGAAAAGCCAGGACAGTTTGCAATGAGAGAGTCAATGAATAACACTCCCTCTTTCCCTCAACAGCTAGTTATAATGGTGCCCTTGAGCAAGGCA
This sequence comes from Myripristis murdjan, assembly GCF_902150065.1. Lineage (NCBI taxonomy): Eukaryota > Metazoa > Chordata > Actinopteri > Holocentriformes > Holocentridae > Myripristis > Myripristis murdjan. The sequence goes on along the minus strand of NC_043990.1, from coordinate 23,405,215 downwards.
CCGAACCTCCTCAAACCTAACATCAGTGAAATGCACACCAACCCTGCAGGTCTACTTTGTGCAAAAACTGACAAGAAAGAAACAAGGGAGGCAGAGAATTTGATGATGAAGAGCTCCTCTTTCTCTGGGCAGAGAAGTAGGAGGCAGTTTGTGTTTCGCTCTTAAGCATTAATGCATCACCTCTGGTGAGTCTGAAAGTGTACAAACCAGACACCGGAATTTCCTCTCCTCAAATAATGTCAGTCTATGGCATTTCGATTAGATGGGATGGGGCGCTCCTCTTGGCTGCAGCCACTCTTTGTGATTTAGACTGATAGGTCAGGTGTCCTTTCAGTACACCAGCCCTGCCACAGTATTTTCTTTCTCACAAATGCAATAGCAGGAGGGCAGAACAGATGGTGCCATTATGCAGGGTAGATATAGTAAAGTTAACAGAAATATGCTGTGAAGAAAATAAATAAACGATGTAATGATGAGAACAGGGGGAGAGAGAGCAGGAGCACAAGGGGGACGAGAAAGAGGGGGAAACACAGAGAGGATGGTCTGATCAGTCTGGACCGTGCTGTGGCCAAATGGTAGTCCAGCATATGGTTTGTCTCAGTGGGTCAGTCAGCACTCAACCACAACGCCTCCCTAAATATTTGGTTTCCTCTTGTCTTCTACTCCCCCACACATGGACTGTGGATCTCTCTAACCTCAGTAAAGGAAATTGCAGGACAGAAAGACAAAGAAAATTAGAGCTTAAGAGACTGTTTTTATGTCCGACAAGTGAGGAACAGACAAGAGGTTTCTCTCTCGATCCCAGTGGGTGAATGGGTGTGCACATATGCATCAGCACAAATGTGTCACAGGGTGTTAAATGGTGTGTTGAAACAGATAATCCCGGGGACATAACGTCATGTAAATTATCGCCTCTCTCAAAGGCCCAGCCTTGCCAAAACACAGAGTCACAGCAGTCAACATGGCTGAATTTAATAAACATTACACATTTCCTTGGACACCAGGGACGCTATCTTTTCATGGAAACACTGAATCAGAGTCCCCAAAGAATTCACTTCACTATTTTATAGAGTCTCAACTGTAAATAGGGGGATACGAAGTAAAAGAGGGTTACATAAATGTTCTTAAGTGGTATTAACAGTGAAGTCGGCAAGTCTGGCAAACTGTTGTCCATGTTATAGAAGAAGCTGGTTATTGTTCTATCTCTCTTTCTATTCCTCCGTCTCACATCACTTTTTACAGGCTTATTCCACTCAGGAGTAACACAGCAAGCATTTGCCTTCAACTGGCAAATTTGTGAGGGAGAAAGAGTGAGAGAAGTTACAAATACAGAGAGAGAGGGAGGAAGACATCTTCAATCTTTCTTCCTGCTCTATCTTGTTCAAGATTGTGGATAATATCTGTCCTACACATGATGTCATACAGTTTTGTAACACTAGCTCTTGGTCATCTGAATTGGTGTTTTGACAGAATGGTCTGCGGAAAGTCCGGGTAGAGGGGTTGAAACTGTTTAAAGACCAGCTGGGCTGTCAAAACAGAGATGTTATATTGCATGGAGAGTCAGTGTTGCCTTGTATGTTACCCAATAGAATGAGAGGACCTCTAGTTAGACTGTGTTGCCATCTAGTGATATGTCATTGTTACATGTTTTCCTCAAAATAAGATGGCAACAGATAACTTAGAATGAGTATGAGTCTTATTATCTTACAATAACAATGTTAATATTACCACCATTACCACTACTACTACTACCAAGGAAGGCAGGGGGTATAAAATTATGCCATAATAAGGAGGTAACAACAACAAAAAGGTCACTACATAAAGATAAGTCTGCTCCAAAAACTGCATTTCCTAGATCATCCTTACATCGGTCTTTCTCAAACATTTCACACCACCTTTCAATCTCATTTCTCTGTGTAACTCTCATCCTTTCTTCCACACCTACCACCTTTTCCTGTACACCTCCATCCCATCCTCTCTGCCCCCCATTTGGAAGGCAGGGAATAAACCACCTGTGGTCCATCATACTGGGGTCAGAAGTTTAGGGGAAAACCAATCCTCCTGTGGGAGGGGGGCCAGAAAGGCGCAGGAAGCTATTTAAAGTTGCCTCGATAATGAAGAGGCATGGGTGGAATCCTGCAGCCATGTTCCATCTGAGCATAAAACAAATGCACCATGAACCCTTCTACCCCATGAACCCCCCTACCCCACCAACAGCCATAACAGATAGTCCCAGCTGTAACTCTTCAGATGATCCACACTATCAGAGCAAGGAGTGAAAGTGTGCTATAACTTACACCAGGTTTCTTGTTCTTGTTGAGTACTCGCCTGTCTGACAACATGAGATACTCTCACTTGTGCTCACTGTAGTTTCACTCACAGGTTCAACTGCAGCTGAGAGAAGTGACAATGGTGATACTTTTAAATAAGGCAGATACCTCTAACAGTACCACAAAAATGTCACTTGTTTCAGAAGAAAGGTCAGAAAATAGGTAAAACTTTTTTTTTTAACAACATTGCCTGAGTTTGCCATCCTATTTATGGCATGAAATGTTGAAATATCACATAGAAAAGACAAGACAACTGAAAAACAAACAAACAAACAAACAAAAAAACAGGTTGCTTTCTACTGAAAATGCTCCCGTGCTCAGCTCTTCAATAATTTTAAGGCAGTAAAGTATGTATAATATGTTTCCAGTGCATTTGCTCCTGAATGTCTGAATTCCCATGTGCAATATGATTTAAGAATTGGAGGTGGAAAATAGAGCAACCAGGTGTTTGATCTAATTTTTCGAGGTCCACTTTGGCAGATCTTTCATCTCTGCTGGGTAGCAAGCCAGGCTGCTGTGGCTCCTCTTTCTCCCTGCCCACTGTTTATTAATAAACCCTAAATAGAGTCAGCGTAGTCATGGTCACGCATAGCTACAAACTGACTGTGAGAGAGGAGGCTGGGTCAGATCAACCATCCCACCATTCCACCCCCAACTTGATCTCCACACACTCGTCCCGCTCATTCTTTGCCACTTGGTTGATGTTGAATCCAGAGCTACCCTCTCGTAGATCTGTCCCCTGGACACCGAGAGTGTTATGTGCTTAGAGGTAAGTTCAAGCATGTTTCATGTTAACTAAAGATGGTGCATTATCTTGCCAAAGGGTGACATTTGGTAAGATAACATTTGCATGGAAAAGACCAAAGACACACTGTAACGCTCACCATTCCTCTAGTTCTCAACCATCAGCCTTCAAACTGTCTGTATGTGTTAGGGCTTGTGCAGCTAATTTAGCAATCAAATGTACTAATATCATGTCAGATCGAGTTGAAATTGAAGATGAAAATGTTTGGCTACAACTGTAACTGAAGAGTTTCTATTCAAATGCTCACCAAATGTAGGCCAGCGCCTTGTTTGGGTGGTGTAGGGTCTGGAGGAATGTGCCCTGTGCCCACGCTTGCACTCCAGCAAGACAGCTGGTCAGTGTTATGTCTTCCACAGGGATTTGCTTTGCCATGCACAGAATGACAATGTCCAGTCCCTGGTTACTGGTAGTACCTGTGATGGAAAAACGAGACAAACCCAAAGAGAGAAAGACGTTAGTGGCTCCATAAATCTGGAGAGAGATTTTTTTCATCCAGTGAAGTTTCAATCAGACAGTAGAGCTGTGCATCTTGAATTTCATTTAAATGCAGCTTTGGCAAGGAACTTTTACATGAAAGTCACTGTAGTCTCTCCTGCTCCTTCTACATTACTAATTGCTGTGAAGACACAGCTGGGTCAGTTTGATCAAGTTACTCTCAGTGTTTGTTTCTGGCCAGACTTCACAAACGTTTCAAAGGGTGAAATTACAGTTACAGTATTCACCAGGGAGAGAGTATGAATGCCTCACCACCTGTGAAATGACATGTTATGATAATGTACTCTGTGACATGTTATGCAATGTAACCTGTGCGATGCCACTTGTTGAAGTTTTAGAGGCAAGGTATTCATGTGTGTTTATATTAGCAGTGTAACAGTGTTTGTGTGACTGCCACAGTATCTGCAATTTGAGTGTGTGTGACTGTGTGTGTGTGTGTGTGTGTGTGTGCTGAGAGACAGAGAGATTAGTGAGAGTGAGACCATGGCCCAGTTGTCAGTTGGTCCCTACGAGGCTTCCAGGATAGGGGGGCAGCTGTTAGTAACATTGCTCCTGCTGACCTGCCCCCTTTACCCCTCATGTGCTAATGACTTCTACATAGTTTACAGCCTAGCTTACAGTCTGGCCAGAACTTTAATCCAGCTCTTTTGTTGGCATGCCATCACAGGCCAGACCTAGAATTTGTGAAATTCAGCATGACTGCCAATGATCATATACATTATGTTTGTGCAGTACACATTGGGTAGGCCGTCTAATATGTTCATCTGCTTTTGTCAAGGGATAGGTCTTGGTTGCAAAGGACACTGTTATTTCAGCAAGATAAGTGGCTACATGAACAAAGGATAAACTGATGGAGGACGACAACACATCATCAACTAGTTTTGAGCCTCTCTTCATCCAGGAAGAGGATGGGGAGCAGGACAGAGCCCTCATGGAAGATGGAGTTGAGTGCAAAACAATACAATCTGGACTCGCCTTCACACAAACATCGCTGAATCAGCCCACTCCAATTCAGCCATACTTACAAGAGATGGATGACTTATTGAAGAGCTGTGAGGAGCTTACTGGAGTTCCCTTTGGCTCTCAGCTTTCACCTAGTTATACAGACAAAAGCCTGAGTGCATCGACTCAAGGTCAACTTCGAGAGGATGTTAAGATGGACAGATACAGAGAAACAAGTATATCTCCGCATCCATATCTCTCTACGACCTACATTGACACATGCATGGATAGGGCTGGACCAGAGGACCATTCAGCTCATGCTGAGCATCAGGACCTGGGCTCCATCATCAATAGGTATGGGGATACAAGAGGAGGTTCTGCTCAAAGAGAAATGCCCCTCACTTCAACAGGTACCGAGCTGAGCAGCACCATGGTGGAGTACCAGAGCCAGCTGCTGGGGATGCTGGCCATGTTAGAGAGCTGTATGGAAGAGGTTGGCATGGACTTTGACCCACAAGAGTGGGCTGCAGATCCAAACCAAGAGTATGTACATATCAGACAGAGATCTAGTCTTCACAGGGCCACAACATTAAAGCCAATGGAGCAACAGAAGGCAGTAAAGTCAGAAACCGAGTCAATGCCACTCCACTCCTGGGTTGGTCATCCCATGGATGGCATTACAGAGAAAGGATCCTTGGAGAACAGAGACAGGGTGATGCTGAGTTCAGCTACAGAGAGAAGCCCACTAAAGCCTTGGCTTAGCCATGAGGACACAGGGGGCATCTCAGTGGAGAGACTGGAAAGGTCAGGGACCGAAACTGCAGTTTGCGTAGATTTTAAAGTAGATCAGGGAGTTCTTGAGCCTGAGTTACTGCTTTCAGGGTCACCAGAGCTGATGCAGAATATCCAAAATAAAACAGAGTACTATGAGAAAATGCACGAAGGATATATGTCTGCTGGTGAGGGGACACACACAAGAGGGGAGATATCTACGATGGATGTGGGAGACACTGGACTGCCTGTTGGAGGGACTCCAGAGCTTAAGATGGAAGCAACTGATCTAAGGTCTGGCATCGATGAAATAAAGGCCCTGGGGTCTCGGCTAGAGGCGTGTATAGAGGAGGTACAGCACTTGAAGAAGAAGAGGGAGGAACTGCTGGTGGAGGTGCTGGAACTGAGAGGGCAGAAAGAGGAGAGAGAAGAGCCTGAGAAGAGCGTGGATGAGGAGGAGAGGATAGTGGAAGCAGAGGAGAGAACTGAGAGGAAAGTGACAGAGCTGATGGATGCACTGAAAAAGGAGGCAGAGGTGAGAAGAGAGGAGAGGCAGAGGGAGGTGCAGAGCCTGAGGATGCAGAGGGCAGAGGAAGAACGGAGGATGTGGAAGGTGAACCTAGAGTGGCAGGGGCTGCAGGAGGAGACTAGGAGGCTGAAGAGGAGGCTCTTCACCATGGCTAGGGACTGCGCTCAAAGCCAGGCCACCTTGACGACCCAGCAGCATGAGGTAGAGATCTTCAAGAGAGAAGAGGTAGGAGGGCAATGAAGCATTTTCCGCAACTTTCAACCCCTCAGAACTTGGTTAGAATTTGGTTGACAAATTTGTTTATAATACAACAAACAAATTGAGCATCAGATTTCTAAGTAAATGAATGTACAAAAATCAACCATATTCAACTCTTGTCTCCTTTCTCCCTGTATTTCAGGAGAAGCTGCAATCACTGGCACTCGAGCTGACTGAAGAGAGGTCCCAAATCCTCGAAGCCCACCAACAGCTGCACTCAAGGCTGAAGGCAGAGCTTCAGGCCATGGCCTCCTGCAAGACTTCCAACACCCAGGAGGAGCTGACCCAGTGTAGGAGGAACTCCTGCGGGGACCTCCAGCAGTACCTACAGGGTGGGCTGAAGGTGCTGGAGGACAGGTACCATTGTTGGCTGAGTACTAGCCTTGTCTGAGTGAAAATGTTATCTTGATTCACTTCCTAATAGCTGAAGTCTATACTGAGTCATTATGAGTCATCCATTTTATGGATTATCCTGCATGCTGGTCATATGGGAATGGGAAAGTGTTGGAACAACCTGACAACTCAAAGTAACAACTCTGACATGTTCAGTATTCCAACTAGTTTGAGTTCTTCTGCAACTCACGAGCACAACATGATTCATATGATGAAAATCATATTATTGTTTGTTTTATTTTCAAAATGTACCGCCTGCAAACGACTGAAGGTGATTTCCTTGTTGGTGATGTAAGAATTCAGAATTCCCAAGTAATATTTATCATTGGAAAGCTGATGTGAAATTCGTCCTGGAGAGCAAAGTGTTTCATGACATGAGTGTTGGATTGGAACCTAATGATGAAACATTCATAGAAATTATCATTTTTGATCTCAAACTATAGTTATGGCTAGAAATGCATTTTAACTGTCAATGGTCCTCATGATGCAGGTATGAGCCGATGTTGCTGGCCCTGCTGAAAAGGAGGGAGGCAACAGCTGGAGCCCTTGTGAAAGCCAGAGAGCAGGCCCAGGAGCTAAGGGCCCAGCTGGGGCCCCTGAGGGAAGAGAGCCAGAGGCTAGGACTCCAGAGGGCCTGTTTGGAGGAGAAACTCAAACTAATATACATGCAGAGGAAAGAAGACGTGGAGCGCTATAAGGTAAGCAAGACAATCGGAACATGTGGAGGCACCATGACGTGGGGAGATGAAAATGGAATCAAAGAAAAGAAGAGAAGAAGGAATGTAGGGTTAACAAGAATATGTGGTTGAGCACCCATGTCGGCATATAAGTGCCCTAAAGTCTCCATGAGCCAAACACTAAAGCTCTGCCAGCTGTTGCTCCATAGCTCACTCTTACCTCCCTGTGGAGCACCAAGACAAAAGGAAACCGAGCACAATGAAGTGATACATTATTAAAAAGCAGTATAATTTGTTGAGTATTTAGTTGTTTCTTAGTGTTAGGGCACTGTATGAAACAACTAAAGCACTGAAACCCTTACAGGAGGCAGTGTATTGTCTGGAGGAGACTAACAGAGAGCTGAAGACAGAGCTAAAAATCCAGAAGAGGAAAACCAAAGAGATCGAAGAGCTGAAAGACAGCCTTACCAAAGAACTTCTCCTGTATAGGTATGTTAATTTTGACTTATTCTGAGTAAAGTGGATACCTTCTCAGATAACTCAAAACTCAGTTTTGAACAAATGCATTGTAGCCTTAATGAAAACATTCTTCTTGCAGGGCTGTCATTGAGGACCACACCAAGAGCAACCTTAAGGAGGCGAAAACATGACTGCGTGATTACGCTAATGCCAATCAAACATATTTCTGCGATTACTTTAAAAGATGAGAAAATTAGAAAATTATTTTATCTATAACATATAGAGCTCCAGAGGATCAATGTAAGCACTTTGGACACATCAAGGCACTTTTAGGTGTTTGTATGAAAAGTCTGTAAAGGTGAACCAGATTGCTGCTTGTAGAAAGGGTTTTGTTATGAATAAAGGCTTTATGCTTTCATTGTAACCTGAGTGCTGCAGATGAGTTAAGAACTGAGTAAGAGAGGAGAGACAGGTTGGTGTACTTATAAGGGCAATGTGGCTGGAAATCTAAACAGTGAGATAGAGTAATAGAGTGAGAGTAGTCCACTGTGTGATGAGGCATATCTCAACTTCTTGGTTGTTTAAAAATACTTCCTAGCTTAGGAAGACACTTTGGAGTAGAGGAAGATAATTTGAGCAGCTTAAGTGGTTATTACCAATGAGTAAATTATGCACTCAGAGTGATGGAAAAATCATTTTATTAAGAACGCACTCACTGTACAATTGAAAAATACTGAACACAAAAAAAGTTCAACTAGTAATAATAATCTACATCACAACGACAACATTTAGATGACAAAGACAGCTATGGTGAGGGGAGGTTGGATGAAAAATTGATGTTTCAAAATAGAGATAGTCAAAAATTTGGATTTCACTTGTAAACGACTCACATGACAGACCAACACTTTCAAAAATGCTGTTTCATGAACTTTGCTGGTGTGAAAATCAGAGTCCAGAACAATCAGATGGTGATCAGACTCAAGAGATGAGGCACATTTTAGACCATAAGATAGCAAGTGGACTACCTGCTACCTGCCAGACCACATGCAACTGTTTACTATGCCACCCTAAAGAGCTCTAGCAAAAACACTAAGTGTTCAAACTAGACTGCATTTAATTCAAAAAGTGTTGTGTTCAAGAGCACCTCTAAGATGTGCAAGATTATTTTTTTACACTATGAAAATCACACAAAACAACAGGGAATGGTTTACTGTCTCTTCTGTTTTGGGATGTTAGTGTGATCACCACCTTAAAATCTAGAAAAGCAATTTATTAAGACTAAGCACTGGCTTTAAGTAACTGAATAGTGTGTAAGTGTGGAGGGCACAGCCAATTTCAATATAAAAATACACCTTTTATAATGCAGTACAAAAAACATATGGCAAAATTCCTCAGGCAATAAATTAGCTATTTGAACCCGTGATGGAGAGTTCTTCATAAACACACTGCAAAAGAGACCAGGGCTGAAAATGAATGCATCGTCTGCCCTCCTCTCCCGCATTCTTCATTCACACCACCAGTAAAGAAGAGCAAGCTGGGAAAAAGTCATGAAGTGAAACTTCTGATATGGCCTTTTGACAGTAAGTGATGAGGTTGTAGTTGGGTGAGAGGTACAGGAGGCAATGATGTTACGCTGTGGCTTCTGGGTCTGTCGACCCCTCAGGATCTTCATCATTGTAGATGTTCTCTGCCTGCAAGAACAATCAGCATGTGAGACAGTCATCCACGTATTGTCAGCATTATTTTCAGATCCCTGAAGCTGGACAGACAAAAAGATGAGGTACTGAATGACTACTTGTTAGCTTTTTGGTGATTAAAGTTGAACCTGAGTGAATCAACTTAACACAATACTGAATCAGTAAAACTTACCATTCTTGCTCTCTCTCTCTCTTCCTCCTCACTTTGCTTTGAATTAGGGCTCTAGTGAAGTAACTAGCCTTGTTGACTTGTAAGTCGGCAGTCAGTTATGTCAAAAATCGAGCTTGGGTTGTTGATTTTTTTTTTTCTTTTCCCAGTTACACTCAGTAGCTGAAATGTCAGAGGGCATCTCATTGTGATTTTTTTTTTTTTTTGCAAAGTTCATGTCTGCTCTCATTCACATTAGGGCTGAATGACATGGCCAAAAATGTTAGTTATGATAAAAATGAACTATACTGTTCGAAAAATAATTCTCAATATGTATCAAGTAATTATTATGTCACAGTTAGAGGCTTCTTTTTGCTTCTGAGTAAAATCTGAAGAAACGTGAAGGCTCATTATACTTATCTCCTTTGGTCTACCAAAACAATACAGCATGCCTGCATGCAATGTACTGTATGCCTCCTCTCACATAGCAGGACGAGCAACAGGAACATTCCTCTATTCCTGCCGCAACAGGCTACTTGTGTGTCATTTATATGCCACCTATATATTCTTGCCTCATGATTAGCTATTTATGCATCAACCATGAAATAGCATTTTGTTGACATTTACTGAACATTATTTATATTTGTAGTGAGGAAAAATAGATTGATATTAATTCACGTTATTGTATCATTCCCATAAAAAAAGACTCCTGCGAGAAGAGACAGCCGTTGACTGTGACGGTAACATGTTGCTGTTGCTTAACTGAAATCTCATTTTATCTCAGAACTAAATATTTCCGTCCAGGACATTATACATACAATGGAAGAAAATACCTTCTCGTGCTGCTCATACCCAACATGCCTGCCTGAGGTGTAGCTTTAACTGTCTCACCATTTGCCAGACTTGCATGATGTTGTCTTCAGACACAGAGCAGATGACCCAGGGTTCATTGGGGTTCCAGGAGAAGTCAGAGATCTTGGCTGTGTGGCCGCCGTGGATGAACTGGTGGAAAGGCAGAAGACCAGTCATTATAACGATGTATGATACATAAACAGTGATATATAAAATCTAATGACTGCTAACTGAACACCCAGCATGACTGAGTCACATATATAAATAAGCATATCCGTTCATGCTGATAGATAGGTAAAAATCATACATTCAAAGCTACCAGGTAAGACATAACACCATTGCAGAAATAAGCCTAAATTAATAATCACCTGTTGTCGGTCTTAAATTAGCATTTTGCAAAGACACTGGGAATTTTCTGTTATCTCTTAAATAATTTTATACGACTGACTGTTGCTGTTTTTTCCACACAGTCTAAGAGGAAGGCTGTTTTAATTCCTATCAGAATTAAAACAAAAATTCCTATCAGAATTAAAACAGACTGTTGACATATTTTGCAAAGAGAGATACTCAAACCATTAACACATGATAGAGCTACTTCTCTGTTACGGTCACAGTCCATGTTACCTCTCTTTCTCCAACTTGCTCATTTTAACATCCTGCTGATGTATCTATTATATAATGTAATGCTCTAATGTAAAATAATGTATGTAATGTATTATCTTCTCCAGTAAAACTCAACCAGCATGGTAATTCTGCTGTGTTGTTGTTGTGAGTTTGTGTACCTCAGCAACGTGCAGGCTTATTTTTGCTGTCTGAGTAGTGGCTGACGTCAAGCTTGACAGCCAAAAGCCTATCTCTGCTATCTGACTATTTGTGTTGTTTGTGGAAAGACTATTTTTACTATGCAACTGCCTGTTCGTACTGCAAGCTTATGTGCAGACTGAGAAACGCAGATGTTCAAAATGACTTTGTCCAAAATAAATCCCAAAAGTCTGTCACTGTTACTGGGGTGAATTTTATTTTCATTTGATAACTGGAGATGATTTTATTTCCCTCCTCTAGTTCAGTTCAGTTCAGTTAGAGTTGAATAAAACTCACCAGCAGCTCAGGGGGGCCATCCTCTGCATCTTCCGGTGACTGCTCCTCACCAATTTTACTACAAACACAGACAGGAGAGTTAAACTGGTCTACCAAACAATATTACAATACAAATGCACTAGTGTCTGGTAATTTACCTGAGGTCCCAGACATTGAGTCGTCGATCTGTTCCACTGGATGCCAGGATGGTCTCATTATGGGGTGACCACTGGACCTGAAGCAGCCAATCAGAGGGCTCAAGTCAGGTCAACATAATGATACATGGGTATTTTTCTCAAATGTACTACAATAAATTTTAAACAATCAGACTTGATTTAGATCAGACACTCTTCATAACACCACAATATCAAGTTTGTCTGTTTGTCATATTTAACCCTCTTATGATCTGGTAAACTCAGTAAGCAGTAATGCATCTTTGTTTGTCCTTTTCCCTTAATTAACCGTACAGATTTGAAAAAAATGGATCATGCTATTCTCATTTGAAGAAGATATCCAACATGAGAAATCTCTTACTTGGAAGATCTCGTCCTTGTGTGACTCAAATGAGTGCAGCTTTAGTTTCAGGTTTCTCAGGTCCCAAAGGGCCACAGTCTAGGGGGAGGAGAGAGATATTACACATACCCTACAAGTTTGCTCGATCTTGGCAGTGACACTGCAGTAATAAAGTGGTAACACTATCAGGCGCATTTATTAACTTTAATAGTTACACCATACCTTCATATTGCAGAGTTAAGCCCCATAATGTAACTGAAACTGTGTAGAGGCCAAGTAACATGTGGCGGAGGATTGCATTACCTTGTCTGCTGAGCCTGTGGCGAGGATGAACTCACTGTACGGGTTGAAGGACAGACAGTTGACCTCTGCTGTGTGGGCATCCACTGCATGGCTGGGCTTGGATGTGTTGTTAGAGCGAGTGTCCCAGCTTAGAGGCACAGAGGTGGGAGAAGTGGGGCAATGGTCATTCATTTACACACCAATTTAAAATAATTAGATTGGCTGGAAGATTTACCCAAATGTACTGTTTCATGTGACTGTTAGACGTCAGTGCTCTTTATTTTCAAGCCTCTTACATCATGAGTTTCTGGTCGTCTGCTACGGAGCCGAAGAGAGACTCGTGGAGCAGGTGCCAGGAGACGTCTTCCACCACAGCAGTGTGACCAGTGAAAATAGTCTTAGCATCCACTATCTTCCCCTCCTTTGGCACAGCGCTAATGTCCCACAGACAGATTGTCTACAGAAGAGGGCAAGACAGGAATAAGATGGCCATCAACATTTCAAATCTCAAGTTGCACACAATTAATTTTTGATTTCATAGAATGACATTCATTTATTGATAAAAACATGTTTTATTAGATCATTTTGTAAAGCTCAAACAAATTGGAAAAAGAGGTTAAATGAAAATATTTCACACAATGAAACATTTTTCTCTTACATGGTCATCAGAGGCACTTAGCAGGCAGCCGGAGAGATTTGGATTCCAGGAGAGACCATAACCTTCTTTCTGATGGCCTCTAAGACGAAGGTCAGGTCGACACTCGCTAGATGGGTCTGTGCACAGAAGGATCTTAATGTACACCATCTATTTACACTAACAATGTAAGCAATAGCAGATAGACGGTAATGAGGCAGAGTTATTTATTTGGCTGATGGGCTGATTGTACCCATTAGCAGACTCTACTTTCAAAACACACATTCAACATCTTTAGCAGTGCCTTGGATCTATTCTATGTACCAGGCTTGGAGGGGTGCTTGGTGTAGTCAAAGACCAGCACGTCTGAGGTCGGGGTCTTTGTGGCGATGATGCAGGGGTTCTGGGGCATGTAGCGGGCACGATTCACCTCTCCCTCATGGTTGATCTTGATCTCTATCTCAATTTTGCCACTCACTGAGCCAAAGCCTCCAAACTCTGCAGGAGAGATAAAAGGGACTTGTTTGTTCAAGTAGAATGAGGGGGGACAACACCTTTCTGGCTTCAGCCACTTGATTTAGGTAAATTACGGCAGAAACATGAATACTGAATGAAAAAAGTGTGTGAAAATTTGTCTACAACTCAGTACAAATGCAGGTTGCTTTGTAAACAAAGTAAACGTAACATGTTTACATGCACACCAATACCCTGATTTCTGGGAGTAATCAGCTCAAAGCATTTCAAATATGACTTTTAAAATGCTATGAAGTAACAGAATTTCTCACATAACTCAGTTTACACAAGCTCATCAAATAATCAGCTCACCAACTGTCACTCCACTGCACTGCACCTTCTTGTCGATTATGCAAATACAAAATCCAGATTAGTCAGTCTGGGAACTGATGTGTAGTTTGAAAAAGCCAAAAGAAATCTGTATTTCTATGCCTGATGAATCAAAAGATTGAGCTCAAGGTGTGTTAACAGTCATTCTTACTCAGATTATGACCATATCTAAATAAAGATGATCAGCAAAAGGCATTTACCTAACAATTTCAATCAAATTATTGCCTTAAATGTTAAAATTAAAGTGCACTGAGCATGAAAACATACTCATTGCAACATGAACCAGGTAACAGTCATTCAGCTCTCCTAGTCGATGCCACAGTAAAATGTACACTCCCATGATATTTAAATGTCTTCAAATATCTCTGAAAATACATTAGTGTTGTACCTTTTGCACTGTGCAACGTTCTGATATCACAACAAGAAGCTGCTGTTTTTGGAACCATCAACAGTGTAATTCAGGAAGTTAATAGGCACTGGGTCACTTACAAACCAACTGCTCTGTACTGGACTGCAATGTATGTATTTCCCACCTCCTTTTTCACTGTCGTAATGAGAAGCATCAAACTGGGCATCGTCATTTGGCAGCTGGACGCTGGCAATAACAAGGTGATTCTGCTCGTCAGATGTGTGAGTGCCCAACACAAGCCGGTGCACACTGTAATCCTTCCCTTCTGGTCTAGGAGGGAGCAAAATGATGTTTTTTAAACATTCGCAAGACCATGACTGATGCAACTAAGTGAAAGAATACATGTAAATACGATGAGTCCAGTGTGTAAATGTGTGTACCGAGAGACGTCAGGCAGCCACTGAGCTGTGAGGCTGGGCCACTCTAAAGCATGGGTCATAACCAAGTCATACAGGAAGGGAGTGTTTTTCTTCCAGATCTTATACTCCTCATTGATCACCCTCTCCTCCACAGCATCATCAAATGCACCTGCTGAGAAAGGAAAGACACCTCAGACGTCAGTGATGAAAAACAGCATGCATGTCATTTCACTAGACAGTGGCTAGTTTTGCCAATGAGTCTTAACCCTCATATTATCTATGGGGTCATTCTGACGCCATTCAGTGTTTAATGCCTCTAAATACATGATTGACACTGTTTCTGTTATGCTTTGTATTTAATGACTTTTCCTAACTTAATGGGGACAAGTGGATATTTTCAATGTTCTGGACACATTTTGTACACAACATTGCTTGCTTGATGCCAGGCTTTTTCAGCTGTATAAAACATAAGAATGTGTTTTATTCAAAGGGCTACTTAAGAAGTGAACAAGACACAGAAAGCACCTGACTCATAAACTTGGGTAATAATTTAATATTTATTAAATTAAATGTATTTAATTAAAATATTTTTCTAGGGGTTTAAATTACTGGGGTCAATATACCCCAGTTGATGAATACTGTTACTAAATGTGAAGGTAAAAGCAGAGTTAATGATTCATGCTATCAATGATATTTTTAACTGACCATCTTGATGAGGCGGCATGCATGTGTTAAAACATGACCAAGTACAAGTCAAACTGTCAGTTCATCCCATTGATGGCCACAAAACTGAGGTCAGATAAGACACATAATGCCTTCCATGATAGTAAGACTGGCCTGTCCCCACACCTGGCACCGTTACTTCAATCACCACCACCATCATCATCATCATCATCATATACATTGAGGTTTGACATTGTTTTGGTTTGGAAGCATCATGTCACTTATAGATCCAGTGGCTAGCAACTATTAACTAGCTAGCATGTGAACTGCCATATACATCTGTTATATTAGCAATTACACAAACGTCAGCAAACTAACGCTACAGACATTTAAAGTGCTAAAGTGTCACAGACTGCTGGTTTACGATACCCTGTGGAAAAGCACACGAGCTACAATACTGTATTAGCCGGGTTTGTGGTTGCTTCATGAGTGAAGGTTAGCTCGAATGCCACGGTGGCTACATGCTAGCTCAGCTGCCCACTCGGCTAAGTTCTGTGTTAACGTTATCAACCTTATCGCTGAAAAACGAAATAAAATTCATGTGCTGTGTTTACTCTACCTTCCTTGTCTGCCATGGCAGCTGGGTTAAGCAGCAGCTAGACCAGGGAGAAGCGTGTGGGGACCAGTGAAATGTGGAAGCCGGCAGCTCTGTGTCAGGTGCGCCAGCCTTGTGTCGCCCAGCCCCGCTGTTGTTTAAGGGACCGTCTGAGCCAGGCTAGGCTAGGCTAGGCTAGGCTAGGCTAGCCTGGCTAGGCTAAGCTAACTGGGCAGCCAGCTGAGAGACGTGGGTGCGTTCGCGCGCTCTGTACAAGCGAGGGGATGCTCCGACCAATCAAAACGCAGAACGTCTCCTGTAGTTACTTCGATCAACCAGCAGGGGGAACGAGAAAGCTATGCTCACCACATTCAAGAGTAACTTTATTGGCATTCGGACTCCATACAGGACAAGTACGCTGCAGAGATTTGTGCTGCATCCACGTGCTGTCAGAAATGGTGGAAACACCTCACGGAGGCTGTGACATTCCCAGCTGATGAACTATTTTGTAAACTCAGGCTATTTTGAGCCTACACTTTATGTCATATTACATAAAGACTACCTGAATAAAGTGATACCTGTTGCAAAACATTTAGGTATCCTATTTCACAGTGTTTTTCCATTGAGAAAGCATGTTTTTCTTTATGAACAGTGTATATCAGGTCCTTGAATGCAACATGCATACTGACGGTCTACTTTGTATTTATGTTTTATTTTGTTCATTTATTTTTTTATTTTGTTCATTTATTTAGTTATTTTGTTCATTTATTTATTTATTAAAAATCTATTTATTTATTTATTCATTTATTTATTTTTACATTATGACAGTTTGTGGCCACGGCATAACTCCAGCGTTTTGCTCCACTTGGATGTGATTTTGTGAATGGAATGTCCCTTATCCTTTTCCGTAGTTTCTCTCATTGGCTGAGGCTGAAGCGGGGCCCTTAAATAGTCAAATGAACTGAGGTTTACCACAGTGTTGAGTTACTGTCTGCCATTTAATAAACCGCACAGCAACTGTAGCCTTCATGTCTACTCCTGACCTTTCACGGGTTGCAGATATCCTCCGCTCACTCTACCCGCATGTCCAAACCCTGGAGCAGTTCGCCGACAGTATCGTGTTTAAAGAGGGACGGAGAGCAGCTCTCGTCGAGCAAACCGACTCAAACCGCTTCGTGTCTTTCGTGCAGGGCGTTTTGGTGTGCTCCGACAAGAAGCTGCACCAGGTGCCAAGCTGCAACCAGGTAACTACTTGGGTTATATTTAGATTCAAATTCGTCCTCGGGTGAATTATGTAGTGTTGACGTGCTGCAAGCTCACTTACATGGTGATTTACCCCAGTGTACTCTGCCCCGATTATATTAGGGACACCACCCTCCATTAAAAAAACATACCCATACCAGCAGACATGATTCGAGATGTGTCTGAATCTTTGGCTTTCACTTGTAAATTCGGCGTACCCTTTTCCCACCACGATGCCCTTTTTAATGCACTGAAATATTTTATTCCCCAAGTTCAGCCTTCCACCAAAATAGACCAGCATAGACAAGGAGCTGTAGTGATACATGTGAGACATTCTAAGGTTTGAAATAAAGTGTTGCTTTCTAGATCATTTCATTCATCTGTTTGCCAAGATTACTAAAAGACCACAAATATTCACAAAAAGATCTTAAAGCTCCATGCCAGCCAATAGGCAAATACACACCAGACTGGCAGCTTATTATTTCCAATGTAAGAGAATGAGAGCATACATTGCTCACTTCTGAGCACTTCTGTAACTCCTAATTTTATGCTTTCCATAGATCTGCACTTTGCCCGAGCTACTGGCTTTTGTTCTAAACAACTTCAAGCGGAAGCGAAAAAGAAATGTCCTGGCACATGGCTACAGTTTTCTCTCCCTGGCTCAGGAGGAACGGGATGCAGACCAGTTCAAGTTTCAAGGTGATGTAACTCAAAGTGCTGCCTACATACATGGCAGTGACCTGTGGAGGAAAGTCACGGCACGCCTCGGCACAGACATCACATGGTACCTGCTGGAAAGCTGTGCCGTGTTTGTGGCTGTCCCGCCTTCATGTGTTTTCCAGGTGTGTGGAGTTCCTGTCTATGACCGGGTCTCCATGTCTACTGTGTCCTCTGGCTTCTGTCTCCAGACCCAGTCAAGGAGACATAAGAGTAGTCAGTATGGAAAGTATCAGGGGAGTGCAGTGATGTCAAAAAAGAGGCGAGAATGTGAAAATACTAATATCAGCAAGCAGAAGAAGAGCAGATCCAGAAGGCATGGCTGCAGAAAAAAGGTTAAAAGGAAAAGAGAAAGGGATGACAAGGAAGAAGAGGGTATGAGTTATTCAAGAAAGAGGAGACGGATAGATGAGGATGGGCGCACACAGGGAGTCCAACAGGATTGCTATGAATCAGGAGATGATGGGCAGAACAGATCAGTGAAAACATCAGTGTCTCTGAAGCTTTTGGACTGTGGTGGCATTGATTCTAAGCAGCCTGCTGAAATACCAACAATCACACTTCCCTTAGAGGGAGGTCCCAGTTGGAGAACAGGGCTTTTCCCTCCTCTGCCTCCCTCACAGTGTTTTATCCGCACACGGGGAATGCTTTATGGAGGGAGAGGCATGCGCGGCTTCCTTCTCAACAGGAAGAAGAGGGGTGGAGTTGAAGTGCCTAGAAGGCTGCAGGGGCGAGACTTGATAAGAATAGTGTTTTTTGAGGGTGTGGCCTATCTCAACGGGATGGAGAGAAAGCCGAAGAAACTTCCCCGGCGCTTTTTCAGCATGGTCCCCCTGTTTAGCCAGCTGTTGCGTCAACACAGGAGATGTCCATATGGCAGAATACTGCAGATGATGTCCCCAGTGGTGGAGGGGGAAGATGGAGAGGGACAGGACTTAGCCTCTCTCCTGCCCCAACACTGTGCACGTCACCGTGTCTACCTCTTCATCAGGGAGTGCCTCTCAACCGTGGTCCCACAGGAGCTGTGGGGGTCTGACCACAACCAGCTATGTTTCCTCACCAAGGTTAGGGCCTTTCTGCACAGCAGCAAGTTCGAGAGGCTCTCACTGGCCCAACTGATGTGGAAGATGAAGGTGAATGACTGTGATTGGCTGAAGATCAGCAAGACTGGTGAGCTTATCAACTAATTTTTTTTTTTGTTTTTGCCATGTTTGAGTTTGATCCAGGTATTTCAGCTTAACCACCTCTGTCTCCCAAAGGATGCTTCCCACCCAGTGAGCTCTCATACCGGACACAGGTGCTGGGTCAGTTCGTGGCTTGGCTGCTGGATGGCTATGTTGCAGGCCTGGTTAGAGCCTGTTTCTACGTCACTGAAAGCATGGGCCAGAAGAACGCCCTGAGGTTCTACAGACAGGAAGTGTGGGCTAAGTTGCAAGAGCTGGCGTTTAGGTAGGCTCATATACACCCAAGCATACAATCACAGTGCACACAAGCTCACCAACTTGTAAGTCATCAAAACATTTTGTGATTTTGTTTATGTAATTTATTTTTTTAAGAACTCACCTCTCCAAGTGCCACATGGAGGAGTTGACCCTGGCTCAGGTAGCATCCCTCCCCAAAACCACCATCACCTCCCACCTTCGCTTCATCCCCAAGACTAATGACATGAGGCCTATCACACGAATCATAGGAGCAGATGCCAAAACAAGGGTACATCACTTACAATAATACATTTCCACTGTCACTGCCCATGAGTTTCCAGATGTACTGATATATGTATGTATTTTTTTGTAGCAATACCAAGGGCGTGTCCGGGACCTTCTGGACATACTGCAGGCATGTGTGCATTCCAACCCCTCCCTCCTGGGCTCCACAGTGTGGGGGATGACGGACATCCACAAAGTCTTGCTCTCTCTGGCTTCAGCTCAGAAGGACAAGCTGCAACCCCTCTACTTCGTTAAGGTTGGTTTTTGTCCCCACTCTTATTTGTCTTGTCAGTGACCAAAAATGGAAATTGGGTTTTGTACTATTGCAGTCATGTATCTGATTAATTTTTATAACATGCTATTTTACACTTTCCCTCTTTTGTTATCTGCCCCTTCAGGTGGATGTGAGTGGGGCCTATGAGAGTCTGCCTCACACCAAGCTCGTGGATGTGATTAGCCAGGTCTTGTCACCGGTTCAGGATCAAATCTTTACTGTACGCCGCTACGCCAAGATCTGGGCTGATGCACACGAAGGCCTTAAGAAGAGCTTTATTCGACAGGTACATACACACATCCTTTTGTTTTTTTGTACCCACAAACACAACCTTTTGACCTATAAATTAGTTTTTCATATGTTTCTTTGATGTAGTCAGGTGTCCTGGTTGATAATATGGGATTCACCAACATGAAGGGGTTTGTGATGTCACTACAAAAAACGGGAAAAGTTCATCATGCTATACTGGTGGAGCAGGTGAGAAAATGTCCCACAGCGCTCAGGCATTCTTTTTAGATCAGGATGTCCAATTCACACCAGTGTGACTCTGCTGTTGTTCCTTCCAGCATTTCTCTGCTGATCTTCATGCCAGGGAGGCCCTCGAGTTTTTCACCCAAATGCTCACTGGCGGTGTTGTTCAGTTTGGGAAGAGGTAAGATTTGCACCTGGTTTAAGCTGCCATTATGAAACTGATGTGTGAGGTGCAGTATGCATTTGGTAAATACTGATATTTCTATCATCTGCGATAAGATCTCTGTGCTGTGAGAATGAGCAAATGTGTTTTCTTTCCGTGGAAACATAAGTATAACAAAAAAGGTTCCTGATGGTCTGCCTATGGTAGTTTTGAGAGTGGATTTGAACACTCCCATCTTTTTTTGCAGAACGTATCGTCAGTGCCGAGGGATTCCTCAGGGATCGGTTGTGTCCAGTTTACTTTGCTGTCTCTGCTACGGCCACATGGAAAACCTCCTGTTCAAAAGCATTTCTGATAAAGGAGGGTAAGTAAGGTCTATGCTGCATTTCAATCAACATAAACCTCAAGATGTCATGGCCCATCACTGACAGTAGAGTGCAGTCTTCCTATATTACATCTCATTTTGGTTTACTTGTATGTTCTTTCTGTCTCTCCTGTAGATGTCTGATGAGACTAGTGGATGACTTCCTTCTGATCACCCCTCACCTAGACCAGGCACAAAGTTTCCTCAAGTATGACACACACACACACACACACACACACACACACACACCTGTCAGAAACATCATCATTCATGTAACATTGTGCAGAGGAAATCCTGGAAAAGTCACAGATTTAAAAAAATGTGTTTTCCAGTCTTGGAAATGTTTTAGAGAATGGTGAAATCTATGTTAAGTTTTGAAAAAGTTATTAAAATTGATGAGTCAAGCTACAACTTTTTGAAGGGAAAATCATTAGGGTATTTTTTTTATTTCTTGAAAATCAGCTCTTGTGTTGTTCTAGTAAACCAGGCAGTCATAGTCAAGAGATCTGACAGTTGCTATAAGATGCATTTTATTTGTCTTGTGATTTCATCCCCTAGTTGTAAAGGTTGCTTTCCTCTTTACGCTTCAGAAATACAGTCATGGAAATTTGGTGTATGGTTCTGGAAAAGTCATGGAAAAGTTTTTGAATTAATTGCAAATACATATCGAAACTCTGACTGCCGGTCTCAAGCTGTAGGCCGCTGAACTTCCACTGGTCGCCTATGAGCATGCTTCATTTTTGATTTAGTAATTCCTATTTTGAAGACTAACTCAGATTTCTATTAACAGTCCATAGAAGTTATTTTTATCATTGTTTTGCACTCTTAAACTCATTTGCAAAAAAAATGTCATATTCCATGTTGCTGCCAATCACATGCCTGTTAGGGAAGAGGGGAAACATGGCATTGCACTGCCTTGTTATCACAAAAACAAAACCTGCCTCAGAGTACAAGAGGAGCCACACAGCATACCAAAGTCAATGTGCAGGATAAAGAAAATGAGTCAGAGCATTGTAAACAAGAGTAAGAAAGTACTGAACGGCACAAAGGGCAGTTGTTCAGTTTGTTGGGCACTGAATGTACAAAAATATTTTGATACAACTGACAAGGATTCTGATAAGCACCAGCTTCCCAAATCAAGATCTCATCCCACCGCATTTGCAAATAACATATCCTGAGAATGTAAGCTAGCCAGGCCATTTATTATTGGGTGTCCCACTTGACTTGTTTCTAATCACATTTTTTGTCCCACCAGCCAGAGGTGAAGAACCACTGATCTTTTCTTTTCTTTTCTTTTTTTTTTTTTGTGCAGGACCTTGTTGGTGGGGGTGCCAGAGTATGGGCTGGTGATCAAGACCCAGAAGGTGGTAGTCAACTTCCAGGTGTCTGGAGACATGGGCTCTGTTCCTGGCATTCGCCTGCTGCCCCCTCACTGCCTCTTCCCCTGGTGTGGACTGCTGCTAGACACACATACACTGGATGTCCATAGAGACTACTCCAGGTGACTTTACATGTTCACGCACACACACACACACACACGCACACGCACACTGAGGAAGAAAGAAACATTGGAGTTGATTATAATTTAACTATAGTTTTATAATCTCTCTGTTTTCTATGCAACACTTTATGGTTTCTTGTAAGGTGACTGAAAGACACTTGTACTTTGTACCTACTTATAAAAAACCTCGCAGTCTAGCTTGGATAGATTACTATATCAATATCCTTTTTCAAAATGCAGCAAACACTCTAATTGCTATACCACTTAAACATTTCTTTTGGTGAATGCTTGTTTTTTATGTTTTATTAAACTCTTGCTTTTTGTCACTTCGCAGCTACGCAGGACAATCTCTGCGCTACAGTCTTACGTTAGGCTCCTCCCACTTAGCTGGACAGCAAATGAGGAGGAAGCTGTTGTGTATCCTCAGACTCAAGTGCCACGCTCTCTTTGTGGACCTCAAGGTCAGGGCTGTAAGGTTTTTTAAATTCCATTGCCTTTGTTTCAAAGTCTTATAATTGCACAATGTTGGCAATAATTCACTGCTGCTCTGATATGGTTTACAGTCTGAGGATTTCCTCAATATCACTAAGAGGTTGTTTTCACACTAATCTGTCACTGGTTAAGACAGAATTCCACTGTAAGCATCAGTCAACTAAGCAAATGTTTTTTCAGTGGCTCAACAGGCACCATAACTTTCTTATGCTGCATCAAACTATCACTTTCCTTTTTTAAGGAAAAGGCACTGAACATTTTTGGTCAGTTTTTTTTTTTGTGGAAATATGCAACAGGGAGCCAAGACATGGTTGATGAAAAGCTTTGAAAATCAAAAAGAGTGGCGTAAAATACACCAGTTAA
The DNA here is from genome assembly GCF_902150065.1 of Myripristis murdjan. Classification (NCBI taxonomy): domain Eukaryota; kingdom Metazoa; phylum Chordata; class Actinopteri; order Holocentriformes; family Holocentridae; genus Myripristis; species Myripristis murdjan. Next base: position 23,382,191 of record NC_043990.1, on the reverse strand, counting down.
CTTGAGGTCTCATTTGGTCTCATAATTGTTAACATGTATGGACAAACAATGAACACCACACGGTCATGCTGGTTTCTAAATTACAGAGGCAGAATTTGGAGGAGGCTATGAAACACAAAGTAGGACAGATTAAAATTGCCTGCGTCAAACATCACATGTCAGTTATTGATTAGTTAGCTCAGACCTTTTGTGTATCTTTCCATAATCTTTATTGTGTTTGACTGTGATGCATCAACAGAGCGGAGGACTCAGTTATTACCTGTTGTTTTTCAGTCCATGTCACTTCAGGTTTACACATCAGCTCATTTACACTGCATGAAAACCAATCTTTTATTGTATGTGTTTCCCTTCTCAGACCAATTCTGTTGAAGCAGTCTACAGGAATATCTACAAGCTGGTTCTGCTTCATGCATACAGGTAAATACTAAACACCATGGCCAACACTAGACTCCTGTTTTTATTTCTTTTTAGGGGTCCAAGCAGCAAAGCCACTGGGTCTATATTGTATCTGGTATTGTTTTTTTCCCCGCTACTGTTTCCATTCACTTTTTTTCCCTCTAAGAATATCTGGGTTACTCAGAAACTGTTACAGCTACGGTTCCTAAACCTTCTCACCCACTATTCAGACAAGAAAATATATAGATTGGCCGGAGGATGGCGTTGTAGCTGTGAACTCTATATTTTATCCAATAACTTTTGGATTTTTGATATAACTTGCCCTCAGTGTTTGCGCAAATGATGTGGGCGGGGTTTATATTAGAAAATATGTCGTATCTCCTGAACGCTACAGGAGGGGGCACTACAGCTACATTCGGAAACTTTCAGGAAAAAATCAACGAATGTAATTTACTTTTGGACGTGTCATGTCCAATGATTCCTCTGGTTATGACAAATAAGTTTGCCGGTACATGTCTTCATGCCAAAGTCTTCAGTTTTCCAGCACTGACCCTGTTATCGCCTCTTGCGGCTATTTTTTTCCCTAAAATTGAGGTAATTGGGCATTTTCAATACATAATTCTGTGCCGTAGTGCAGGTACTAGTGTGAATGCAGGTGTTTTATTTCATGCTGAGGTTAAAGAATTGATTGAACATTGTGAATTGAGTTGAAAGATGGCGGTAAACACAGGCCAGGGACTTTAGACTGTATGTCCTTCCGCTCTGACATATGCTCAGTAGTTTTGGCTTAATAAATGGGTCTGTGGAGATAATGCTGCTATTCAAACAGACTGTGTGTGGATGGCAACCACCAATCTGCTCTGGGCTGAAAACTCACCACAGCACCTGGCACCTCAGAGTTTATGTGTCTGAGTGGGCAGGGGTTTTTGTTTTTGTTGTTCTTTTTTTCTCTTTAGGTTTCATGTGTGTGCCCAGAGTTTACCCTTTGGTCAGACTGTTGCCAAGAACCCGGTCTATTTCCTGCAGATGATCTGGGACATGGCTGAGTACACCAATTACCTCATCAGACTGAGCAACAAAGGCAAGATGCATACACACACAACACAACCAATCATGGAAAATTACAATTTGAAAACAGCTTTCTCTTCATTGTTCTCTTTTTTTCTGCCCATAACATTACACCTCTCTGTCATTCTTCCAGGTATGATTATAGGTAGTAAGGCCCAGACAGGCGTCCTCCAGTATGAAGCAGTGGAGCTGCTCTTCTGTCTTTCTTTTCTGCTGGTGCTGTCACGCCACCGTCCTCTCTACAGGGCCCTGCTCCCGTGCCTGCACAAAAGTATGTACCTGACATACACACACACACACACATACACACACACAGGTGTCCCGTGGAAACTCTTATCACAGCATTGTTGTCACATTTTTCCATTTAAAAATCCATCAAAACAAAATGAACACATCAGTTGTATTACAACATGGGCCAGTCCCTTTGAATGTGGACTTTGTGAAAGGAACACCCAACCAAATGACACTAGCTACAGTTAAATTTTTATAATCTCTCTATAATCTATCTTTTTATAAGCCCCAATGTGACCTTAAGTATAGTTACATGTTTTTGGTAAGTCATGGTCACTGCCCACCTCATCTCAGTTGCAGTTTTACAGCTGTTATATAAAAGTTAACACACGTATACAGGTCGGCTAATTTAGAATAATGCAGTTCACCAGCAAGGTAAAAACTAGTCTGAAGTCCCTCTCTTTCCTGCTGTCCTCCTCCTGACAGGGAAACGTGGTCTGGAGAGGCGTCTGGGGGATCTGAGGCTGGCCAGGGTCAGACAGGCTGCTAACCCTAAGATCCCAGAGGAGTTCCTGGCCATCCAGACTTAAAGTGTCGCCCTGTCACCTTAAATCACCTTCCAGTTATCACACTATCCCCCTGGAAATATAAGTATATATATATAAGTTGGACCTAATTTTTGTCAAAATCAAGTTGCTGTGGAAAGCAGCACCTTTACTGTGACAAAAATCCAAGTGAAGAGGAGTTTTTCCCCGATTCTCAAAAGGATAAAGAAACTATAAAGGACATCTGCTGTGCAAAACTACATTACTAGGAAGGTTGGTGTTGATATAAAACACTAGTTGCATGGTAAATACTGATATATTTCTATCATCTGCGATAAGATCTCTGTGCTGTGAGAATGAACAAATGTGTTTTCCTTCCTTGGAAACAAATAAGCAAAACAAAAAAAGCCTCCTGCATTTACTGCATAAAAAAATCTAAATAAAAGTAAAAATAGGTCATTTAAACTTTAAAGTAAAAGTTATTCCGTAGCTTTTTAGAAAAGAGCATTGTTACATGTGATGTTGTTAAAAAGACAAGCAAACAGAGTTAAAACTCAGTTCTTTTAATCGGAAAATTTCAAGATAAAGTGCAGAAACAGCTTAAAGCCAGTTTCACCTTTTCTTTCTTGTTGAATAGCTGCTCACTGCAAACGGATCCACAATTTGTCAACTGAATTTTCTGACGTTTTTAGTGTTCCAACAATTTGTATTGCATTGGATGTCACTTTAAATGTAGTGAGGTACAATATTTAAATAAAATTCAATTTTATTGCACAACAAGCAACGCACTCTGCTCAGTTACATGAGTAAACGCAAGTTAAATAAAGAAATAATTACACATTTGAAGTTGTGATCTTTGAAAATGAGTAAGGCACAGAAAAACACATACATACAAACAAAATGACATACTAAAGAAAGGATCAGTCCTATCACTGTTTAAAATAAATCTAGCCTTGTTTTATGCAAATAAATGTAAGCTCATGTTTTCCCTTTGTCTTTGGGGTGGGAATTGCTGGGTGATTGGCGATACGATACTGTCACAATATTCCATCCACAATAATGATGGAATCATGATACAGGTAGTTCTATGATATGCAATGTATTATAAGATAATCAGCTATGATATGACATGAATTTTAAAATAAGCAAGAATTTTTCAGTGTTTTAATATACACACCCACTGCACCATGGGCATGACATAACAGTTCCAGTTCAAATAACTGAGGGCAGGGAACAAATTCGCCTCACAGGAACTCAAATGTGAAAGTGTATTGGTAATACTGTATATCACAAAAGGAAGTGTTGCGATGTATTGCATTACAGATTTATGTCACACCCCTACTTCACACTGATTTAAAAAAAAATGATACCAAACATTAAGAGGACATTTTTGATTAACAAATCCACAAAGGGAAGGATAAACATAAATGAGGCAAAAGTCCTTTCCAATTCATGAAAGTCAGTACTGTTGAGTAGGAACATTTCCTTGAGCTCAGGCTCCTTCTGTTCCTATGTTTCGACCACAGAAATTGAACTGAATTTCATGCGGTTTCTCCGGTATAGCCATCGTTGACATAAGGATTGGGTCTGACGTTGGATGACTTCCTCTGCAGTCCACATAAAATCAGTCTGTAGAGAGCCACCAGTGGGATGGAAATCACAGGCAGGACACAGAGGAGGACAATTATGGCAAATACCCAGTTTGGGTAGGGCTTCATCTGGGTTTGAGGGAAAAATTCCTAAAGAGAGAGATTGATATAGATTGTAGTCATCAAGTAAAAAGATAACATTAGACAGAAGTTGAATATCAGGTGTACAATATAAAAACTGCTTTATTGCATAATGCAGTGGAGGTAAAGGCTACGTAATGTCCATTAATGAGGCTCATTTAAGTTGACTGAAATCCATGCCAGCCCCCTCAGCTTGCTTACGTAGTCAGGGTTCCATGCAGGGTAGCTGGGGTATTTCTGTGCCTGGACAATCACATAGGCAATCAACACCCCTTTTAGCAATAAAGGACTGATAAATGTCCAACAAGCCCTCCAGAAAATGTTGGGCCTTCTCCCAGTCATAAAGAGAATGTCCTCACCAAACCTGTCAAGAGACACAGGAACAGTCTAAGAAATCATTAAAAGTTTATTTGTAAAGCTTGGAAGATTAACACAGCTGTAGTGCATATTTTTTCAGTGTAGATATCAAAACAGAAACTAAGCTTTGCTATTCTAAGAAGACATGCAGACTAACGGAGCAGAAAAGGGTACCTTTTCATCCCATAGATATAAGACACTCCAACAATCTCAAAGACTGCAATGATGAGTAGGGGCACAGAGCCCACATAGCTGCTGAAGATCTCCACCCAGTAATTCCCTGAGCCCAGGGTGAAAACCAGAGCCATCAAGAAGGATATCAAGCAGACGACCGCTGAGGAATTGAGAGAAGTGCTTAGTTTTTCACGGAGCAGGAATTCAAAAAGAACAACACCCCTTCCCATGAGACCCTCATGGACCTCAGCTGTGTTCAAAATTCCTCCTGAAACAGTGAATCTCAGAGGGTCATGTATGATTACCTCAACAATCACATCAAGCCGCCCATGCAACAGGTTATTCAAGGCCTGGATTGGTTGTGTTGCCCGTCTAATTTGACTTTCTAATATTGCCATAGTAATGGTATTATAAAAGTGAAATTGGAGTGCTGTCCTTTATAACTGACTACATTATGATGGCAGATGAAAATCAATCGTTAAGCTACCATGTGCCGGTGGTTGCTTGATGTAGATAATCATACGTCATTGAACTGTTAAAGGATATTATTCCAGTAGGGATCACAGAAACAAAGTATTTAAGATAAATATTCTAGCATGAGGCCAAGAATGGCATGCAATTAGCAGGTACCTGTTACAAGTTCATTAGGGATCTGTTTGGGCACCACTTTGAGGTCAATGAGTGGTGTGACGATGCCCTCTATGGTGCCAAACATGGAGGAGAGACCCAAGCTGAAGAGCATGATGAAGAACAGTATGGCCCACACCTGAGAGCCTGGCATCTCTATCACTGCCTCAGTGAACACAATAAATGCCAAGCCAGTACCTGAAGCACTCTGGGGAAGGAGGAGGAAATTAAATGCCTGATTAATTAATTAATGAGGATGTGGATGACTTAATGAAATGAGAGTTTCGGTGAAGAACATGTCTTACTGAGGTGAAAAGTGTTTCAAATATCATGTATGCTGGCACATTTGATGACTTGGTTGCTTTCTGTGGTTTAATTTGTACCACTTTACCCATATCCAGGCTCAGGGGCGCCGTATATGGGGGAAAAGTTAGGACAATTCCCTTGCCTGACAGGGGCCCCCAAAAATAGGTAAAAACTAATATAAAATTATTAAACCATCATCAAGTAAATATATATATGTATTTCATGGGGCCCAAAATTCCTGGTGGCGCCCCTGTCCAGGCTGAACTGTCATCCTATAAAGTTTAAACTATTACCACAGTGTATGAAACGAGTTCATCAGATTATTCTCTAATAAAGTTACAATACCTGATCAAGGAATGTTTGCAGATTGCAGGTCCTTATGTTCTTGAGACTAGAGACTTCATCAGGAAAAGATGCATTCAGGTATCCCAACCAGTGGTCATAGTTCTCTACTGTTATATTCTGGTCAGAAATCTCAAAATGGTTGGTCAGAACTAAGACGTTGCTGCAGACGGGATAAAAGATAATCACTGATGATTTTTCAGGTGTCTAGTTGGTATCAGTAAGCAAGCAAAAAACATGTATTTCCACAAAATAGAGGCACATACTGATTTAGACAGGTGTTGTAGTTGGATCTAGCTTTAAAACCCAGGATGGCAAAGATGGGAATGGAGGCGTAGAGAGATGTAGCGCTGTTTATCACCCCCACCGCAACAGCATCCCTCTCACAGTCATTTCTAATACAAACAGAACAGAAAAAAAACAACAGAGCTTCACTCCAGTCCCACACCAGCTGCTCCATTTCTACAAAAGCAAGAGCAGAAGAACTTACTTCTCAGGGTTGTAGCTTGAGAACGCTATGAGGCCACCAAAAGCCACTGAGAGGGAGAAGAAGATCTGGGTGGCAGCATCCAGCCACACCTGAGGGTTCTTCAGAATCTCCCACTTAAGGAAGCATGAAAATAACATATCAGTGATTCAGGATGTCTGTGACTCAAGATGCCGCCATCTTTCAATTGAGAGAGCAAGCGACGAGTGAACTCACATCAGGGGTGAAGAGGTAGATGAGTCCATCAGTGGCTCCGGGCAGAGTGAGGGCACGGATCAGGAAAATTGTCAGTACCAGGTAAGGGAGAGTGGATGTCACATATACAGCCTGAAAAGTAAAACAACAACAAGACATTTTCATCTCTAGTCAAAGTCTCCAGACTGCAAACGTGTATCTCAGCTCTCACTGTTTACGCTATTCCTCTATGTCTCAGCAAATACTGAATATGAGTGAAAGCACTGATCTTCAAGAGTTTGGGTACAATGGTTGATTTTGGACCAGGATACCTATTGCACCCCACCTTTCCGATGGTATCAATGCCTCTGATGAGACAGATGTAGACCACACTCCAGGCAGTGGCCAGGCAGATGACCATCCACCACCGCGGGGAGTCGCTGATCCCGATGTCAGCTGTGATGTCCAGGGTCTCGCGGTACCAGAAGTAGTTCACTGGTGTACTGGCCACACATTCCTCATTATAGCCTGTTTAAAAAGCCATTGCATAAAGAGAGAGAAACCAACAATCAGAGGTTCTCTCAAGTTCTATATAAAAGCATCCTCTTGACACTCCTAGTTTATTTTGTTTCATATCTGCAAAAAGTTCAGAAATAGAGCTAATTTCATGCATTTTTATATTAACAAATTCAACAGGAATTGTTGCTAATTGATGTGATACATGCAGTCCTTGTTACCTGTGTGATTTACGTTGAGTGGACACTGGCTCCAAGGCAGGGGTTCTTGGAAGGAATGAAAGAAATACCAAAGCACCCAGGCCAGGATGGTGTTGTAGAAAACACCCACCAGGAATGACACCAACATGCAGCTAATACCTACACACAGTAACATTATTCATATTATTCACGGGGAGTTGCATATATATTTTAATGGTAATAAGGCAGCAACATAACTGACTAAGTAATGCACATCACTGATTCTTGAGAATTTGGATAAATCACGTCCCACTAAGAAAAATGCTATTTCTGCTGGAAATTTACAACATTTTAATGAATAAAAAGAATCAAGGGCATAATCAGGGGGTCCTTTGCACATTTGTAACGTTCTTTTATAGGTTTATTTTTAATTTTTATTAATTTAATGATTATATGTTGGCCCATGGCCTACAAAACCAGTTGTCCTCGGATAGGAGATAATCATTTCAACTTGATTAAAACAACAAAAAGTAATAATTTCATTGAATAATATCTTTACCACATGAAAGAGTACATCATAATATGTATTAAAAACTACAAACGATGGGTTTTGAACAATATTACTATTATTTTGTGGTTGCTCAAAATGTGTCCCAGATATTTGTCACCACCGTCAGACATATATTTAAAAAATAATAATAAAAAAACTACAAGGTCAGTTACATTCCTGAGGAGCCCTTTTCAAACCTTCAGCTCTGCATGCTTCAAGACCGCTCAGGCTCCTGGAAGTTTTCTATTTTCTCTTAAATCTCTTCATATTTTTGGACACTGCTACTGTCACAACCATAAATTGTCAACACCGTCACTTCTGTATAAAAAATATTAAATTAGATTATGGAACAAATGTATACTTTTTAAGAAGAGGTCTGATGCAGGTAGCAACAGGGCGAAAACAAGCTGGCTAATATGAACAACTCATGCTTATCATGTGAAAGAGTAGGCTTTTGTCACCACCGTCAGACGTCACCACTGTCAGGTTTTCTGTCTGACGGTGATGACTGAAGTCTGAAAAATGCTTATAACAGTGCTCAAGATTGTTATTTTTTGTACCAAATAGTTAAATGGAGCTTAGCGTAAGTTCAATCAAGAAGACCATCTTTTGCCTGCTTTCATCAATAATTCTATTCCTCTGTTATTATGCCATTCACTCTTCTCTCGCATGCGCACTCATAATTTCCCGGCTGTCACTGTGGGGCTGTCAACTGAGCTCGATCAGCTGTTCTCGTCAGCTGTTCTCATCTTCCAATGGCCTAGCGCCTCACCTTCCTCGTTAGCCTATCAGCTTACCGCGGCTTTTTTAAATATGCCTCTCTCTGTGCCTCTAGATTCATGCTGCTGTCGTGCGCCCCTCCACCTCCCCATCGCCTCCTGGTCTTCCCAGATTCATCAGTTCAGCTCATCTTCAGCCCCATCAGTCGCCACCCCACCACCACCACCAGTGTCTGGACTCCATGGGGGGATTTATTTAGATGCCGCTCAGGGCTGTCGCCCTTCGGTTAAATCTCCCTGTAGAGTCTAAGCGCCAAAGTCTTGTCATTTAATAATTGCTCATCCGTTATAATAAACCACTTTCATTCTTGATTCGTCTATGTGTCTCTTGATTGAAATAAAGTTGTTAAGCAAGAAGCCATTGACTTGAGTGGTATAAATTTTGGAAATGTATGTTTTAATGAGGCGACTGTCACCACCGTCAGATTAGTGTCACCACCGTCAGAGGCAGTTATATTGGTTTTAAATGAATATGCTTACAATATGTCTCTTTGGTGCTGTTGAGTTATTAAAGTAATAGTCTCTTTAATACAAAAAAATGTTTTTCAAATTAAAAAAAAAAAACATTACGGTGACGGTGTTGACAAAAACAAAGTAGCCTAATAACTGGAAAAACCTATTTTATGAAAAAAATGCAAAATGAGGAGGTTGCACCGGTACATTGCTGAACAGCCAAGACCTTGGCCTATAATGATATACCTTCAGATTTTTTTCAAAATTAAAACCTGTTTTATCCAAATTCCCAAGAATCAGTCACATTTCTAACTCAGACTATAAATTATCTTTCCTCAATGCCGCAATTTGGGATTTTGTGGGAGTTGACATTTGGCAGACACACGTATCCAAAGCAACAAACGTATGAGAGGTGGTGAGTAGGGTCACAATATCATGATATCTTTCTGTTGTGCAGGATGGTGAGCCCTGTTAATACCAATGTGTCCATCTGTTTGCTTGTATGTTAACAAGATATCTCAAAATGTTATGAACAGATTTGCATGAAACTTGGTGGAAAGTTTGATAATGGGCTGAGGGAGAACTGATAAGTTTTTCACACTGACTGGCCCAAGTGAGGTGTGGCAGAGAGCACGGCTTAACATAAAAATGCATGTAACTTTTAAAAGGATTCAGGAACACCATGAGAAATTATGGAAAGGTTGGTCATGTGGCAAGAAACACAGATTAGCTTTTTGCACTGATTGGCTAAAAGGGGTGTGTGACAGTGGGCATGATTAGCCAACCTGTGGATAATCTGGCATATCCTGACAACAACATAGTGTTTCTAACGTATGTGCTATACTTAGTGCATATCTTCAGTAACAAATCTGTGTGCCTTAAAAAAAATATTTTAAAAGATGGCATTTTTGGTCCTCATTTCCTCATCTCCCCCACCACATGTGACTGTGGAAATGGAAATGCTTTCAGCTAGTTTTGTTTTGTTGTTGTTGTTGTTTTTTTTGTTTGTTTGTTTTTGTTTTTTCCCAAAATACTGCAGCTTTAATTTTATTTTACAGTCTTAACATGCAAATTTGACTCTTAGGTTTATCGTTACTGAATTATAATAGCCTTGCAGACACATTTCTGTAGCTCTGCATGTTGCTTTTCACGTTATTCAAAAGGAAAGGAAATGGGAGACATTTACCTAGAATATTCTGGAATAGTAAATAAAAGTGGTTAACAATTATTTACAACCTCATTTGGAAATGTGCATGCAAAAATGTTACCATTTATTACCAAAAGTAAATACTGATTTAGATTAAATATTCTGGGCTACCCACCGACTCCACCCAGATATGGTGAGATGGAGTTCCAGACACCGACACTGCCCTTGCGGAGCCTCTGTCCTATAGCCAGCTCCATGTAGAGCAGGGGGAGACCCTCAAATACCAGTGCTATCAGGTAGGGGATGAGGAATGCACCTGAAAAAAAAAAAAAAAAAAAAGGGTTGGGTGCAGGCCTTATGCCTGGGGTTCAGCCTTTTGGTTTTTATTGTCAGATTTTGCCTCAGGCCAGTGAATACAGCAAGTGGCCAAAATGCCAATCTTTATGATTATGGGGGGGTCACGTGATCTGGACCCTTATCTTGATCATCAAGCCATTAGGTAATGTTTCATGCTATTCTAACCAGGGACATTGTCATGGCAGACACTCTTTTCCTCTCTGGAAATGAAATGCACTGAAAAAACACTGAAAGCAGCTGATCACAGAGGATTTTTAGAGTTGCTGTGATTTTGAATTCTCAAAAAGACCACTGGACTTTAACTATGCCATCATACCATCATTGCTTTTTACTGTGGAGTTACTGTGGGGACACTATGTGTGTGTGTGTGTGTGTGTGTGTGTGTGTGTGTGTGTGTGTGTGTCTGTCTGTCTGTCCATTATTTTGTGGCTAAACATGTGACTTTAAAGTGAGATGAAGTTTCAACTAAATAAACGCCTGAGGCAGTCTGACACTTAGAGTCAATATTTAAATGAACAGAGCGTGTGCACATTCCTGGGATTGGCTGTTTGCTCAGCGAAGCCCTGACCCACAACATTTGAGGTCCTGTTAGCTCTGACCTGGTGAATTATCTCACCTGGAGTTATGAGGAAGTAAATAGTGGACGGGGGTCTGTTAGAGATACTCATACTAGTCTGAAGTGTCACAGTGTAGCATTCAGCAAAATAAACCAGATATGCTGTAGATGTGGCTCACTATTCTGAACACAAAGAAACTGATTGCTCTTCCTCGTCTGTTCTGGAGGAACATTACATATTACACAGTCTCAAGTGTCATTGCATCGAATGACAAAAAATGGTAATAAATAAAATTAAAAATTTACAGAAATTTATGTGTTGGGTACTTTATATTTCTTTTTTTGACTACCTATACGGCTCTTTACATAAAACACATCACAGTTTTTTTTTTTTTTTTTGCTTCTATAAGTGATTCTCACACTGCTACAGGTGTGGTTATGTTCGGTGAGAGCCCTTAAGCAGAAGGAAGTTTTTTGAAGATTATAAATGGCGTGTTATAGTTCCTCAGTGCCATTGAAATCAATCAATTAAAACAAAAGTGTGGAAGGTGTTGATATTTCATATATGTTTTAAATAGCTAGAAAAGCCTGACCCCATAGACAGACCAATGTGTACAAAATGTGTACACCATGTAATACATGATAATCATGTATTTAGAGGCACTAAATATAGACAATAGGATGGTTAAAAATTTAAGTGAGTTAAACTGTGATCTGAAAAAACTTTTCATGTACATGTCTTCACTCCCGTTGATGATAATAAATTATAACAGCATTTTTTTTTTTTTTTTTTTTAAAAGAACTCATTATATTATAGATGAACGTGTGAAACAAAGCTGGCATCTTACCCCCTCCATAGATTTGACATAAGTAAGGAAAGCGCCACACGTTTCCCAATCCTACTGCAAAGCCGATGCAGGTTAACAAGTACTGAATCTTGTTGTCCCACTTGGGTCTCTCCTCCACGTCAGTGGATTCTCCTGTTTTCACCATCCTCAGCTGGCAGCGGCACAAAAGTTCAGCACAGCTCCACTTCCAGTTAAGGTGAAACCTTAAAAGCTCTCCAAGTCTGATATTCGCTGCAAATCAGCCAATAAAATATTTAGTGTAATTTTATATATTCAATCCTTTCCACTTGTTTTTACTTTAGTTTTATAGCTTTCTTTTTTTCTTTTTACATCCGTCCAGCTTGTACTGAATACTCTTTCTTTGCTACTGCGTTTTACTGTGCCTTGACTCAGTATCAGCTTCCTTTGCTTCAACAAATGTTCACTGGCAAAGTTAAATAATGTCACTCTCTTCTCTTCTTTATGATTGTCCTGGTTTGTCCTCTACTGCCGTCTCAGTTGCAGCTTTGAGTGCAAGTGTCAAGGAAACAGTTTTTATGGGTGGTACAAGGAAGTAGGCCACTAGGGAGGGAGGGTAGATAATGCATGATGATGCTTTAGTGGGTAAACCTTCCTGCTTGTTTAAAAATGGGATTGTAAAAATACAGCTATGTCTTCAATATGTAGAATATCTTCAGCTCTGTTCATAGAAAACATGGTGAAAAACATCAACATTTATTTTGACAGGCTTAACTCAATCACAACCACAAATATAACATTCTGTACCACACAAGACCTAACACTGTTGTCGCTACAGGTGCTAGAACATTATAACAAAACTAAATTTCATTAAAACTAAATTAAAACACTCCATCAGACAATCATGAAATGCAAACCATGTCAGTGGCAGTTATGGTGATGTTGCAGCTGTGTTGATCAGTTTCAGAGTCGGCTGTTTATATCATGAAATAGTAAACAAAAGGATTTTTTCAAGAAAGAACAAGAAAGAACACATATTTTATCATGTTAATGAAATGACCAGACCTGACGTGATGTCTGGCAAAGCACAGACAAAGTAAAATGAGGTCAAGGACAAACGTTCATGTATTCAAACGTTCTTCAGCCGTTTAGGTGAAGTTTGCAGAATATTCAGTCTCTCAGCTCACTGAACTATGTTTCGACAGCATAGCCATCATTGACATGAGGGTTGCGGTTGACTCCAGAGGACCTCCTAAAGATCAGTCTGTAGAGAGCTACGAGGGGGATAGGAGCTACAGGCAGTGCAGAGAGGAGGATAATGATGCCATACACCCAATCCGGGTAAGGTTGCACATTCATTTTGGGGAAATCCACCTGTTGGGGGGGAACAAAAATCTGTCAGGTATGTATTCAGTCTGCTGGCAATAGCATGTTTCATATCAGATGTTCTTACAAGGTAGTAAGCTGATCACTGCATGTTAGCTCAGACATATCGATCAACTGTGTCTGTTGCATTCTTTTAAATCAGTGCATTTAGAAAAATAAGGCAGCTGGCCCATCAGCATTCCAGAAACTAAACTACACCAGTCACGGCCTGAGGGGATGTTTTATCCTACTGGTATGAGATTATTTGGATCATTTGAGTTGTACAGTCTTACATAGTCAGGGTTCCATGGAGAATAGCTCGGGCGCTTCTGTGTTTGGACAGCAACATAGGCTATGAAGACTACCAGCAACATCAAAGGACTAATAACCATCCAGCAGACCTTCCAGTAAAGGTTGGGTTTTGTCCCTGTCATGAAGAAGATGTCCTCACTGAAACTACAGAGCAGAAACAATCACAATATTCACCGCATTCAGTTATTCCCTTAGTATATAATACAAAGCACAGAACACAACAAGAAAACCAGTGTTACCGCCGCAGTCCGTAGACATACATCACCCCAACGACCTCAAAGAAGGCGATGATGAGGAAAGGAACAGAGCCCACGTAGGTATTAAAGATTTCCAACCAGTAGTTGCCCGAGCCCAGGGTGAAGATCAGAGACAACAGGAAGCATATCAAGCAAACTAATCCTGAAATAGAAGCAAGGGTTGCATTATAGATATAAGAGATTTTTACAGGGTTCATAAAGACAGAGTCACCAATGTGCAATTAAGCAAAAGCAGACAACATGCACAGTCTGTAAGTAAACAACATGTCCTTGTGGGGATCAAGGACTCGTGTTAAGGGAATTCTGACAAAATGGCAGAATTTTGAGTCCAATCCAGTCCTTTTTTTTGTTTTGTTTTTTGATGTGAACAATGTATAAGGTTATTTCGAAGCACATAGGCTATGCTCTTCTAGTAATATCTTTATCAAGAGCCCAACTAAATGCAAAACTGGTTTCAAGATTTCTTGAGAAGCTGCCCACAAGCCAATTGTCTTAGTCATTGTTGCAAAATCTAGCCCAAAAACAACACTGCTGACCTGTGAGGAACTCCTTTGCTATCCACTTGGGCACCATGTTTAGTTCCTGGAGGGGGTTGAGGACACCTTCCAAGTTTCCAAACATAGTTGAGAGACCCAAGCTGAAGAGCATGATGAAGAATAGTACAGCCCACACCTGAGAACCTGGCATCGCTATCACTGCCTCAGTGAACACAATAAATGCCAAGCCAGTACCCGAAGCACTCTGGGGGAGGAGGAGGAAGCACAGAGAGAGCAAAAAATAATCAGAAGGTCTGAACATACACTACACCCTGACCAGTACCTGATGAACTCTGTCCATGTCACCAGCTTCCTGACTGCTTACTGTGATTTTATTTTTACCCTCTCTGCTACTTCATATCCAGCTTAATCTAGATCCAGGAAAGTTCTGAATATTCAACTTCAGCTGAATTTCAGCTTCAGTTCATTTAAAGTACACATCACCCAAGAAGTCTCTGTATACTTTACACGTCGGTAAAAACCAAAGGCAGAATACACACACACACACAATATTACAAGTACACACACATACACACACACTTTCACATGTGTGTGTGCGTGTACTGTGTGTGCTACATGGGTAATAATGTTAATATGACAACAAGGCTGAGGTTAGCAATTTACAAACAGAAATCATATAACTGTAACAGGGTTGGGGTAGCTGTACGGAGAGCTGTTGGGGTTCCCAGCTGCTGAAATTAGTAGAGGTCATAGTGAATAGACAGAGGATGTGTTTTCAGTGCAGTGGTGACTCATTCCAGAGAAGTGGAGCTCAGTGAGCAAAGGCTCAACCAAAAGAGCTCTTACTAAATCAAAGGGTAGAAAGTGGAGATATATGAGGCAGCTGGACAATTTAAAGTCTTATAGGTTAGAAGGAGGATTTTGAAATTAGCTCCTGCGTGAAATAGTGGCCAGTGCAGAGACATCAGTACCAGTGTTTTGTAGGATCCAATTTCTTAGATCTTGTGAGGACTCTGGCAGCTGCAATCTGGACCAATTGGAGACCTTTTGTTAGTATAGTTGGCCAGAGAAAAGTACATTACAGTAGTCTCTGCTAGATGTTGGTTAGATGAAGGCATACAGTATATGAGGATTTTGCATCTGAATTACCTCCCCTTATGGGCTGTTTACCTTCATAAGACTATTTGGGATAGATATATCTAGATATAGCTAGATATACATATATTTAATCTGTTTATAGAGATCTGAATGTGATAAAAGAAGGCACTTTGTGTTATATACTTGAGGTGTGGCTCAAATACAAGAGGGGGAATACTACTCCCTGACTCTTAACTGTATGGGTGTAGGAAATTCTGCAGGCATCAAGATTAATAGAAAAATCTGTAAAAAGTGACATGAATCTAGTTGGACCAACAAGTAACATTTTGGTCTTGTGTGCATTCAAATGCAAGAAATGATTGAGCATCCAGTGATGCACATCTGATAGGCATGACTCTAACCAGCTGGGAGGAATGGCTGACTGTTACAGGAAGATAGATTTGTGTGTCATCTGCATAGCAGTGCTACAGTATTTATTTATTTAGTTATTTATTTATTGAAAACAGCATAAAGTAAACCCAAAACAAAAGTGGACTGAATACTTATCCTTGTGGAATACTGTATTTAACCTTGGAGCAGAAAAACATAGTTTTGTTGTATGTAATGTTTTGTGTTTTATTACTCAGGTATGAACAGAACCAAGAAAGTGCCAGGTTCATTAGGTTCAGGACATTATAGGAGGATGTCGTGATCCACAGTGTCAAAGGTGGCGGGAACTTAAATGTAATAACAGCAAGCAGACAAGTCCATTGGAATTAACAGGTTGTTAGCGCGGTTTCGGTAGAACACATTATACAAAATGTGCTCACCAGATAGACAAAGGCATACTACCTGATCAAGGAATGTTTTCAGGTTGCAGAGACTCAGGCTTAAACTGGAGACTTCATCTGGATATGTCCCATTCAGGTATTCAACCCACTGATCATAGTTTTGCACTGTTATATTCTGGTCTGCAATCTCAAAATGGTTGGTCAGAGCCAAGATGTTTCTGCAGTGATATATATATATATATAACAGGTCAGAGTTTCTTTTGAGTGTAGTTTAATCAATGATTATGATGAGGAGAAAAAACAGCAATTAGAGATATTTGTAGTTAGTAACTGGCAGATGTTAGTACATTCATATACATACCTTTCAAGACAGGTTATATAGTTCGCTCTGGCTTTAAACCCAAGGATGGAGAAGACAGAGATGGAGGCATAGAGAGATGTGCCGCTGTTTACCAGCCCGACCACAACTGCATCTCTCTCACAATTATTACTGACAGATGAAATGTGAAAGAAAAAGAAAAAAAGATTTAATTTACAGCCATAGTGCAGTGACAATAGACATAATGAAATATCATTGTGACCATTTAATGGTTGTATATGATTGAAAAAAAAAATTGACACTGGAAAAGCTGTCCCTGTTTGACACTAACTGCAGAGGATTGTAGCTGGAGAAAACAATGAGGCCCCCAAACGCCACAGAGAGAGAGAAGAAGATCTGGGTGGCAGCATCCAGCCACACCTGGGGGTTCTTCAGAGTTTCCCACTGAGGGGAGACACAAGATAATACATGATTTTAAGAAGAAGAAAGAATAAAAAAAGAAATATAGAAAAGGGTTAATTTCAGTAATCTTAGCCTTTAATGCCTCCTACAGGCTATAGAAGAGAATGACAGAAATTACACTAATGCTGATACTATCACAACAAATAATAATTATAAAAACTATTAGTAGCACACAACAAATAATAATTTTAAAAACTATTAGTAGCACAAGTTTTTCACTAATTAACTAACAACAACTCATCTCATTATTATTTCAACGACAGCTGTTACTAGTACAGTTAAAACTACAGTCATAGGTGAAAGTATTGGCACACTTGGAATTTTTCCAGAAAATACACCATTTCTCCCAGAAATTGTTGCAATTGCAAATGTTTTTGGTATACACATGTTTATTTCCTTTATGTTCATTGGAACAACACAAAAAAGCAGAAAAAAGCCAAATTTTACATAATTTTACACAAAACTGATGCTAGTTTAAACTCACCTGTGGCAAGTAACAGGTGCTGGCAATATAGAAATCACACCTGAAGGCAGTTAAAATGTATAAAAGTTGACTCAACCTTTGTGTTGTGTACCTGTGTGTGTCACACCAAGCATGGAGAAGAGAAAGAAGAGCCAAGAATTGTCTGAGGACTTAAAAAGCAAAATTGTGGAGAATGAACAATCTCAAGGTTACAAGACCATCTTTTCAGATCTTGAAGCTCCTTTGTCCACTGT
Source organism: Myripristis murdjan (assembly GCF_902150065.1). Taxonomy (NCBI): domain Eukaryota; kingdom Metazoa; phylum Chordata; class Actinopteri; order Holocentriformes; family Holocentridae; genus Myripristis; species Myripristis murdjan. The sequence goes on along the minus strand of NC_043990.1, from coordinate 23,364,614 downwards.
GCCCAATATAATCAAGAAGTTTATAACCCATGGAACTGCGGCTAATCTCCCTGGACGTGGACGGAAGAGAAAAATTGCCGAAAGAATGCAACGCAGGATAGTTCGAATGGTGGATAAACATCCTCAGTCAACTTCCACACAAATTCAGGCTGTCCTCTAGACTCAGGGTGCAAAAGTGTCAGCTCAGACCATACATCATCATCTGAATGAGATGAAGTGCTAAAGCAGGAGACCAAGGAGAACCCCACTGCTGACACAGAGACTCAAGCCAAACTGGAGTTTTCAAAAATGTACCTGAGTAAGCCTCAATCCTTCTGGGAGAACGTTTTCTGGACAGATGAGACTAAGGTAGAGCTTTTTGGCAAAGCACGTCATTCTACTGTTTACAGAAAATGGAATGAGGCCTACAAAGAAAAACACTGTACCTACAGTCAAACATGGTGGAGGTTCAAAGCTGTTTTGGGGTTGTTTTGCTGCCTCTGGCACTGGGTGCCTTGACTGTGTGCAAGGAATCATGAAATCTGGAGACTATCAAAAGATTTTGGGCCGCAATGTAGGGCCTAGTGTCAGAAAGCTGGGTCTGCGTCAGAGGTCATGGGTGTTCCAGCAGGACAATGACCTGAAACATACCTCAAAAAGCACCAAGAAATGGTTGGAGGCAAAGCGTTGGAGAGCTCTGAAGTGGCCAGCAATGAGTCCAGATCTAAATCCCATTGAACACCTATAAAGAGATCTCAAAATTGCTGTGGCAAGAAGGCACCCTTCAAATCTGAGTGGCCTGGAGCAGTTTGCAAAAGAAGAGTGGTCCAAAATTGGTGCAAAGCTTGATGGTTATAGGAAGCAATTGGTTTCAGTTATTTTTTCCAAAGGGTGTGCAACCAAATATTAAGTTGAGGGTGCCAAGAATTTTGTCTGGCCCATTTTTTGAGGTTTGTGTAAAATGATGTCAAATTTTGCTTTTTTTTCTGTTTTTTTTTTTTTTTGTGTGTTGTTCCAATGCACATAAAGGAAATAAACATGTGTATACCAAAGACATTTGTAATTGCAACAATTTCTGGGAGAAATGGTGTATTTTCTGGAAAAATTCCAGGGGTGCCAACACTTTCGTCCATGACTGCAAAACAACTACTACTACTATAGTTACTAATAATACTACAACCACTACTTCCTCTACTACTGCTAACCACAGTTTGTTCCTTTTGAGGAGTCTGGCAATATTACTACTACCAGATAAAATAATCTTTTTTTTTTTTTTTTTAAATCCAAACACCTTTCAGTAGTGTTTGTTTAGGCATTTTAGCATGGATAACAGTTGTTACCTCAGGGGAGAGAAGGTAGATGAGTCCATCAGTGGCTCCTGGCAGAGTGAGGGCACGTACCAGGAAAATGGTCAGTACCAGGTACGGGAATGTAACTGTCACATACACAGCCTGGAGAAATATTAATTCATTTGAGTCAAATGGTCGATTTATGACGCCTATGGCATGCTGCTGAGCCATTCCAATGTTGCCCTAGGGTGATTTTTTTTTTAAATCTTATTGCTGCTACTTCTCAGCTGCTTCTAAAGCAGATGTCCATTTTTTTTAAACTACATTGAGTACAAGATGCCCAGAAATTGCCACAATAAGAACACTATCAAACACAAAATCATACCAAATACTCTGCTGTAATTGTCTACTCTTTCTGAAAGCCATTGTTTTCTTTGTATCCCAACCCATCAAGCACATAAAAAGTATTTGCAAATACTATGACTAAAGAGGTGTTGGAAGAGATGTAAAATGTTCCAGTTCTCCTTAAAAACATGTTATGCCTGGCATTCGGTGATCTGTGTTTATCTAATACTGGTATATGAGTGAGTAAGATATAGGAAGGAACCCCAACATAGAGACTTTAACATAAACTGAAGCAGAACGTCAAGCAAAGAGGCAATCTTTCTGACTAAGAGCTCTTCAGACAATGGTGTGACAAATGTCTATGGGGAATTAGAAAAAGAAGTTATAAGTCTATTCTAAAACACTAACACTACAATAGCATTTTGACTGATCTTTTTGCGAGGGGCTGGTGGGGTTAGTTGACCAAATCATGATTTTATCCTAACCACATGAAGCCCACCCACCTTTCCAATGGTGTCAATGCCTCTGATGAAACAGATGTAGACAACACTCCAGGCAGTGGCCAGGCTGACGACCATCCACCACCGCGGGGACTCGCTGATCTCGATGTCAGCTGTGATGTCCAGGGTCTCACGGTACCAGAAGTAGTTCACTGGAGTGCTCTCTTCACACTCCTTATTGTAGCCTGTAATGTGGTGGATCAATTTTGATCTTGTTCTTGTAAATGTGTTAATAGACAGAAATAATCAAGCAAAAATAACTAATTTCAACAAATAAGGACACAGACCAAATAACAGCTATCTTATCACTCATCAGTCAATGCTCTGCGTTTTCCACAGACATGCAATCAATAATAGAAGATTTGGAAATTCACAGGTGAATTTCTCGGAAGTGAAAGATGTCTATGGTGCATCCGCAATAGGTGCAAGGTACCCTGTGTTTTTTTTTTGTTTTGTTTTGTGTGAGACATTGGTCTGTCTGCAGCCTGCTGTATCAGTACAAAACATCTCCCCTCTCATCACTTATGGCTGTTTGTTGTACTGCATTGAGTGTGTAACGACATGTTTTGCACAAGCCTGCAGGCTGCAGATAGACGCTCTTGGAGACCTTGCTGCATTTAGTGGATGCTAGATACACTATATTACCAAAAGTATTCGCTCACCCATTCAAATGATCAGAATCAGGTGTCCTAATCACTTGGCCTGGCCACAGGTGTATAAAATCAAGCACTCAGGCATGCAGACTGTGAAACAAGACATTTGTGAAAGAATGGGCCGCTCTCAGGAGCTCAGTGAATTCCAGCGTGGAACTGTCATAGGATGCCACCTGTGCAACAAATCCAGTCGTGAAATTTCCTCGCTCCTAAATATTCCACAGTCAACTGTCAGCTCTATTATAACAAAATGGAAGCGTTTGGGAACAACAGCAACTCAGCCACGAAGTGGTAGGCCACGTAAAGTGACGGAGAGTGGTCAGCGGATGCTGAAGCGCATAGTGCAAAGAGGTCGCCGACTTTCTGCACAGTCAATTGCTACAGAGCTACAAACTTCATGTGACCTTCAGATTAGCCCAAGTACAGTACGCAGAGAGCTTCATGGAATGGGTTTCCATGGCCGAGCAGCTGCAGCCAAGCCACACATCACCAAGTGCAATGCAAAGCGTCGGATGCAATGGTGTAAGCACGCCGCCACTGGCCTCTAGAGCAGTGGAGACGCGTTCTCTGGAGTGATGAATCACGCTTTTCCATCTGGCAATCTGATGGACGAGTCTGGGTTTGGAGGTTGCCAGGAGAACGGTACATTTCAGACTGCATTGTGCCGACTGTGAAATTTGGTGGAGGAGGAATTATGGTGTGGGGTTGTTTTTCAGGAGCTGGGCTTGGCCCCTTAGTTCCAGTGAAAGGAACTTTGAATGCTTCAGGATACCAAAACATTTTGGACAATTCCATGCTCCCAACCTTGTGGGAACAATTTGGAGCGGGCCCCTTCCTCTTCCAACATGACTGTGCACCAGTGCACAAAGCAAGGTCCATAAAGACATGGATGACAGAGTCTGGTGTGGATGAACTTGACTGGCCTGCACAGAGTCCTGACCTGAACCCGATAGAACACCTTTGGGATGAATTAGAGCGGAGACTGAGAGCCAGGCCTTCTCGACCAACATCAGTGTGTGACCTCACCAATGCGCTTTTGGAAGAATGGTCAAAACTTCCTATAAACACTCTCCTCAACCTTGTGGACAGTCTTCCCAGAAGAGTTGAAGCTGTAATAGCTGCAAAAGGTGGACCGACATCATATTGAACTCTATGGGTTAGGAATGGGATGGCACTTCAGTTCATAGTATGAGTAAAGGCAGGTGAGTGAATACTTTTGGTAATATAGTGTATCATTGTAAAAAAAAAACATCACTCCCTAAAGGTTCATCACATCTGACCCAGCAGTGTCCAAGATATCGATCCCTGTTGGTCTGATGGTGGCGCTGTGTTGGGCAAATCAGATTTATATTCAAAATGTTGGACCCTGGTCTCAAAATCCATCATTCAACTGAGTTACATCAGTCCATAGTCCTTCAGTCTTCAGTTGTGGGGCACAAAAAAAGCAGATTTTTATTTTATATTAACAGCCATGCATTTTTGATGGTACACAATTGAGTTTGAAGGGAGTTCATAAGCAAAAGCATGATGAAATTTCCTCAACCCAGATTATTACTGTGATTCTTCAGTTCAAGTGAAATCATTAAAGCAATCAATACTGGAGAAACAGTGAAACTACAAATGGCAAAAATGCTGTCAATAGCATTTTATATATATATTTTTTTAATATATTCCTCTGAGGCTGTGGAGAAGTTCTTGGTTCTTCTTACCTGTGTGGTTATCGTTGAGCGGGCACTGAGCCCAGGGCAGAGGATCCTGGAATGAGTTGAAGAGGTACCACAGGATCCATGCCACAAGGGTGTTGTAGAACAGAGTCACTAAGAAGGAAATCAGCATGGTGGCTATGCCTGAAAACAGAGTAAAAAACTTATTAAACTGCCATGTGTGATCTGTTTAAGACAATCATGAAAAGCACAGCTGCTGCTCTCCATGTATCTGATGAACTGTGTATTTATGCACAATGATTGGTATTTTTATTAGGTCTACCCACCGACTCCACCCAGATATGGTGAGATGGAGTTCCAGACGCCGACGCTGCCCTTGCGGAGCCTCTGTCCTATAGCCAGCTCCATGTAGAGCAGGGGGAGACCCTCAAATACCAGCGCTATCAGGTAGGGGATGAGGAATGCACCTGAAGAAGAACCGTGGTGGTGAGCAAAAGAAGGTTTGATTTTCACCTTAATGAGTCTGTTGAGAGCAGGGATGTGATTCCTCCTGATTCATCAGGAATTCACATTTTTCTGACTTAAAAATATGACACATGTGAATCATGCAAACCTGTTAAAAAAAAAAAAAAGGTTTTTGAGTGGGGAGTGGGTGTGCAGAGCTATATGGAATTTTTAACATAAATGATCTGAGGACATGTGGTTTTTAGGGCCATTTCACTCAAGCAAATTTTCATTTTCTTTACCTGCTTTGTCATCATATCCATAATTAATGACATTTCAATCTGTATATTTTCCTTTTTTTTGGGGGGGGGGGTCTTTTGCCAATGACACGCCTTTGAGATGTTAAATATCAACCATAATTTTATAATGACATTGTAATTTTCTTTTAACACCATCATAAATCTCAAAGTTAGATCTATGGACGTTTCTTTTCACGTCAGTGTGACGAGTTTGGTGTCCAAGAGGAAGAAAGTGTTTAGGTGTAAGATTAACTTAACTTGGATGAGAAATGAAATGTCTTCAAGCATTTACAAGCTGACCTTGATTCAACTGTGTGTGGACAACCATAACTTGGATGACAGAGAACCTTCACTGACATCCTTTCTCATATAAAATACAAATTTATATATTTACCTAATTATTGCGTACATGAAATCGTGTTTGTGGATTCTAGTCAACTACAGGCATGTCAAGAATATTGGTTATTTCAGTTGGCCCGTAAAGGAGCAATTTCTTTATTTGTACACTTGTATATTTTATTTATTTAGTCATTGGTTTAATTTGAAGATATAGTATAGATATTATTTTAAATATTTCAGAGCTAGTCTGGTCAAATTGCCTTAAAATACTCCTTTGAATTTTCAGAGACTATAAAGGCATCCGTTTGGCGATCATACTGACATCCAGACAACATAAGACATAATAAAAAATTGGCAAAAGAGCATCATTTATATTAGTGATGAGGCACAAGAGTAAAACGGCAGTTTTTAAATTTTAAAACATTAGGTTTTTATTTGACCACTGGGTATTTACTGTGACAGATTTATTCATTCTTTCATTCAATCTTAAGTTATTTCTTGAAAGATCATTGAGGGAAGTGAAAAGAAAAGAGTTACAATAAACTAAATAAAAGAAGACAAGAATAACAGTAACTACAAGATTTGAAAAAAACAACAACTCAGTCACAAGCAGGGCTGGGGAAACTCACAATCATTTTTACGTGACCAAAAGGCAGTGTTGAGATGATGATATAATTGGTTCCAAGATATTGGTGCGCTAACACTAAAGGCACTCTTTCCTATTCCCATTCATTTTATGGAAACTAACAGACTGTGTTAACAATGAAGAGATATCTTCATTCTGCTTCATAAATGAACACATACCAATATCATGACATTTCAACACATTTAACCTGTTTAACAGCATCCAATGAAAAACTGCACGCTTTACTGTGTTAAATGCCGTCCAAAGTATACAGCCCCAATCATGCTATCATTCTACATCACCACACTACCTTTGACACCATGGGCAAGATATACTGTAATTAAAGATATCATGAGCATATCTACATTTAAAAAAGGTGTGTACTATGGCTGGCTTCCGTGTACTTTGAAACACACCCCGAGACAGAATCTGCTCTTTGTAATGGGAATGATTCACTAATGTTCTTAACCACAGCGGAATCACATTCTTGGCTCTTGAGTTTTTAACAGAGCTGATTATTCTCTGCGCCTTTGACTGAGAGATGTCTCCGAGAAATACATAAAATCTTTGAGCCTCAGAGAATGAATTGGGCTGTTACTTTTTAATTATTGCCTTAGTTTTTCTTAATGTCCATACAGCATAGTCCTTGTACTGTTACAGAGAGCTGACATTTTGGTGCACACATTAGATATTCACACAGACCAAGTAATTTGTCATTAGTTATTTAAAGCTTTTTGACAGCAGCCGCTCTCCCCATTGATTTGGGGTTATTTTGTAGTAATTTCTGTACAGTGATAGGGCTCCCTCACTTCTGGTGACCCGTAAGCCTCTTGTAAGACAGTTTGTACCGAATCTGAATGATATAACACGGTTTCGCCACGTCTTTACAGTTTAACTAAACAGTCTTGCATGTACAAATCCACACCCAGGTCCAACGACTGAATTTTGTAGGCTGTAAACATACCCCTTCTAAAAAGTGCAGGTGCTGCCTCCTGTTTCAGAGGTGCACACAAAATACATTCATTTATTAGGGAAATGTTAAAAATACAACTCCAGAAAAACTCTCAATGAAGCATAAATATTGTCGAAGAGATTATTCAAATGTTTGTAGCTGCCAGTACTACCCAAATCATAGAGAGCACCTCACCTCCTCCATGGATCTGGCACAAGTACGGAAAACGCCACACATTCCCCACTCCTACAGCGAATCCAATACAGGACAAAAGGTACTGGGCCTTGTTGTTCCACTTAGGCCTCTCCCCTGTCTTGGAGCCCCCTAAATCCGCCATCTGCAGGCTTCTGTTGGATCAGCGCTGGTGTAATCTAGCTTCTAGAAGCAAAATAGTCCACCAGGAAGGCAGTGCAAGGGATTCAGTATGCGATTGAATGGCTCTAACACAGTGGAAATATACCAAGGAAAAGTATACCTTTAATTAGTTTAATGGATAACCAAGTGGTGGCCTACTGTTGCAATGCGCCCAGTGTACGAGCCACCAAGAAACTGCAAAGTTGTCAATCAAGCAAACCACTTACATGTGTGAAGGAAATTGTGTGCTCATTCTTAGCAATCATCTATCTGCCTATTTTTAATCATTTAAAAGCATGTAGCCACCACTTTTATTCCATATTCCATATTCATGTTCCATGTTCACATTTTGTTAGGAACGCTTCTGCCAGTGTTTAGTTCACTGTGCACTACACTTTGTTTTGTCTCTAGTAGTGACTGCTGTGTTTGGCAGTCTGAGTTCTTGCAACAGTGATAGAGCTGAAGTGTTTGTTTTTGTTTTTTTTTTTCAACCCATACACTCACCACTTTGTGTCTAAAGACCCAATAAGGAGATGCAATATTACAGCACAAGGAAAGAGTACTCTGACAGTTCTGTCCTTTAAAAGAGAATTCCATGACATATGATAAAAAGGCAAAGTTCAGTGAAAAATATAAAGCATTTTAGTATATTAATAGTCTTAATATTATTAAAACTATTAATGGGGTTATTTTCAGCAAAATGAAAATGAGTAACAGATGATTTCAGACATTTCACTAGAAATATTCATGAGCAAACAATCTTGTGTTGACTTATAGGTAAACTATATTGAGGATAGTGGATACTGGTGTTCACATAATTCAGAATTTTGAAAACAAAAAAGTCCTTGAAAAAGATAAACAATTGTTTCCATTACCTGTTAAAACACAGTATAACAAATCCAACATAAATAGACTATTCCAAAAATCAACATGACAAAATCATACATAATTTTATTTGCTGAATTGTGTAATTTTTTAAGCACTTTACATAATTTGGCTTGTTTTGCCTCTGGATAAACAGCGAACAAAGACCAGCCTACATAATGCATACACAGGCATTGCCAGAGTGGGGATCCCTGCCAAAATAAAGATGACCGCGCTGATCCATGAGGGGTATGGTACTACTGCCAAAGACGGGAAGGTCTCCTGCAAACCAGGAAAAATTATAATTAGTGCATTTGACTTGCAAGGGTTATCCACAATGAAGTAGACTATTATGTAGTTGATATGGCTCCCACACACAATAGGGTTATACCATAACTGATTTGTCTTTTACATTTGTCTTCCTTAAAAATGCACCATCTGTCAAGCTACCCTTTATTTATAAAATTTAGAAAAAGTTGTTGTTAAGCAGCTCACAGCTATCTTGGACACACACAGTACTTTTGATAAGATCCGGCCTAGTTTGCATCAGCTTCATTCCAGTGAGCTGGCCAGTCTTCAGTGACATCTTAATCGCTGCTGACACAGCTGAATGCTCTGTTCTACTTCTGTTCTAGTTCTCTAGCTCTGGAGTGGTTTTCTGCATATCTGACAAATAGTTTCTCTCTGTTAGCTGATCAGCTGTAATGTCCACATCTGCTTTATCCTGAGGTGTGCCTCAAGGGTCTGTTTTGGATCCTATTTTGTTTGCTTTATATATATTTCTATTCACTAAAGACGGCTTATAATCAGCTTCGTAGATGTGTCTTATCACTGCTATGTGGATGATTTACAGCTGTACGGATCATTTAGTTCAGAAAAAAATGCTAAATTTTCCACTCTGCATTAATGTTTAAACTCTTTTATTCCTGACAGTGCTGCTCCCAAAATTAATCAGTATTTAAATTCCCTTCTGTCCTTTTGTACAGTCTAACCTGAGGCAATCTAGGTGTTGTCTTTGACCAAGCTCTATCTTTTGATCAACAGTTTCAAGTCACTGACCTAATCTTGTTATTTTCAGTTACATAACATTGCCAGTCTCAGGTCTTTTGTGTCACAACCTATATTGGAGATAATTAGACAAGACTATAGATTATAGCACTTGACTTTTGCCGTTAACAATTAGTCCAAAATGCTGCTGCAAGGCTTCTGACCAAGTCCACCAAAAAGTCCCACATCACCTCTTTTTGGTTTTATGCACACTTACACACACACGCCACCAAAGATGGATGGAGGTTATGTTTTGGCCCCATTGTTTCTTTATTTTCTGTTATCTGTTTGTCTGTTAGACAGAAAAATCAAAAACTAATGGATTTGGATGAAATTTCATGAGCGCATGGCTGATTAAATTGGTCAGTATCCAGGTCAAAGGTCATGGTCAATGTTGCCCAAAGGTCAAAATTCACATTTTGCTGGATCAAAGAATCACAGAGAGATGTGTTATGTTGTTGTGGATATTGTGAAGGGTGTTGGAGGTTACTGTCTCTGACTACTCTCATTGCATTTGTCTTACTTGCTGTTTGTACACTTTGTGACCTTTGTGAAAGGTCATTTCTATGGTACCTTATCATACACAGAGTGTATTCAAAGCGCTTTATGGGCAAAAGATATAGAAAAAAATAAATGAAAAATAAAACGATTTAAAAGATAAACATATAAAATTGATAAATAAAAGTACAGATAATTTTACTGATGTTTAAACCTGGGCTTGTTGTTATTTTGCATTGAAGCATCCAACTGAGGTTTTCAGTGATGTTGAAAAGATTCCTGAAAGTAGTGACCCATTTACAATATGCAATAAATCCACTGGCAAAGAGCTAAAAACCTTTTTTTGAAAAAACTTGTAGCCAGAATATCTAGTGAGCATGTAGATGGCACAATGCCTTACAGAATTTTGTTAGTAACTGCAGAGTATTCAGACATTAAGACTTAGTAGAGGGGTATGAAGCCAGAAGGTCTCTCCAGGGTTGAGTGGAGCTGTACCATTTCTCCATGGTGCTCTGTGTTTACTAGCAAATTATTTTAGTCTTAACAAATGCTATTGCATCAAAGACCCTGATTTATTTAGTATTTTGAAACTCATCCACAGACCCTGCTTTTGTGACTGGAGAATTAAATAAAGTGTGCATAAATAGAGCACTGGTATTCATATTAATATACCTTTTTTGACAGTTTTAGACCTATCCTAAATAAACTGAGATAACAAAACTGTACTTACTACATACTGTATTGCAGAGGAACACCATTTAATCTAAAAATGTTTATTTTGCAAAAAAAAAAAAAAAAAAAAAGTAATCAAAAGCATCAGAGAAAAGCATTAGCGAGCAAAGATGAAACAGTGGGCTGAGATGATTCCTCATACAGTATATCCAGATGTTAACAACCAAACATTTTATTCATGAGTGAGTGTGCTTACAGAGCTGGGATCCCAGACTAAGTAGGTGAGCTCCTCTTGGAACTGGGTAACCAGGTAGAAGACTAGGATAACCAGGATGATTAAAGGACTGATGAATCTCCATGTAGCCTGCCAGTAGATAGAGGGCTTATGTCCTATCATGAACTCCAAGTCTTTATTGAACCTGGCACACAAGAGTGTTTTCATTAGTGCTGAACAATGACATAGAGTTTTCAGTAAAGAAATGTAACAGGAGCCCTGTCACACAGGCCTTAAAAACAGGGCGCTATCTCTAAAATTCTGCTCAATATCCTCAAATAGGTTGGGGCCATCTGAGAAAACATACACAACAGCATGTACTTTTTCTTTTGTAGTCAGTCAGTAAATATGTGGATGCTGATATAGTAATTTTGCAGCAGGTTGCAGCATATGGAAATGTAATGCAATAACTGGAGGCCATAGTGATGCAGAATCACTAACCTGTCTATGCCATAGATGTAAACAACAGCTATCATCTCAGTAAAGCCAATAGTTAAAAGTGGAACAGAGCCAGCATAGTTGTCAAACAGAGTCAGCCAGTAATTCCCTGACTGCTGTGCAAACAGGAGGGTGATGATGAAGGCAACAATGCATGTTGTACCTGAAATGTACATGTAAGAAAGACAGGGAAACTCATTAAAAGAGAAACAAGAAAAAATATGGCATAATCAAGACGTAATCAAGAATATGTGATGGGCATTTGAATGCTGATTTGTACATTGGGATGATTTTTAAAACAGGATCACCAGTCAAGACTTCTTGGGGCCATTTTCTAGGAAAAATATTCAGGTCTCTTAAGGGAACAACAACTCCTTCGATGGTGCCAAACATGGTTGAAAGCCCCAGGCAGAGAAGCATGATGAAAAAGAGAATGGCCCAGACGGGAGAAATAGGCATCTTCATGATGGCTTCTGTAAAGACAATAAAAGCCAAGCCTGTCCCCTCCACACCCTGGACAAACGCATGTCATGGTTACAATTCACATGGTAACAGAAAATAAGAATGTCAAGTTATGTGATTAATTCAGCGCTGAACATTGGTAAACAGTGTTTACCTGACTGAGAAGTGTATGCATGTCACAGTGTTTGATATTCAATCCAAAAACAATTTCTGGGTAGGAGCTGTTGAGATGGTTCAAGCTTGACTCATAATTGCTTGTAGTGATGTTGTCTTCAGCAAGACCAAATGCATTTATTAATGTCATGATGTTTCTGGGGGCAAAATGTTGTGATACTGATTAACAGAAAAAAAGAAAAAAAGAAATCAGGGTCTTATAAGATTATGAGTCATCACTAAAGTGCAGTTTCTAATCCATATGTAATAGTCTATTTCCACTGCCTGAGATCCTTGAACTCTGTCAGAACCTTAAAATGATCAATATACCTGAGACCCACATACTATAACAATATGAGATTTTGTTCTAACTCACCCACTGATACAGCTGTCAAATTTCTCTGTGGCCCTGAACCCAATGACGGAGTAGATGACCATGGCAGCATATATTGAGGTGAAGCCCGTAACCACAGACAGAATCAAGGCGTCTTGCTTGCAATTGTTGCTGGGGAAAACAAGTAGAAAAAAGCCATGACGTCGCGGTCTGAATTCACTGAACCAAATCAGACTTTAGCTGTTGCATGACGATAAAACATCACAGTGCTTTGGACTGTCAGGCTCTTACTGGACAGGGTTGTAGCTTGAGAAAGAGATGAGTCCTCCCCACGCCAAACCAAAGGCGTAGAAAACCTGGGCACCCGCATTCAGCCAAGTTGTTGGGTTCTTCAACTCATCCACCTAGGAAGACAAGGTGTGAGGCATGGGAATTAGTATCTTAGTACATATAACAAATAAGCCACTTTCTTTGTAAGGAGGTTTGAAACTTACATCAGGTGTGAAGAGAAACTGGATTCCACTAAAGGCGCCTTTAAGAGTCAGCCCCCTGATCAGGAAGATTGTCAGCACTATGTAAGGCAGGGTAGATGTGATGTACACTGCCTGAGGTCATGACAAAAAAAAACAAAACAAAAAAACACAGGGAACCAGACAGTTATTGGCCATCTGGGCTCCATTTTCATAATTTTATTACAGAATAGCAACAATTTTCTTTTTTTTTTTTTCTTTTTTTTTTTTTTTTTTCATTTGCTTTTTTTCAATCCAGGATCAGACTGATCTTTCTGATGTCCATTTCTCAGAAATGAATCAGATTGGGTCATTCTGATCTGGATACCTTTACATCAAAAGATGCCAGACCAAACATCTCCATCTGTGGTCAAGTAATGTGGCATGTTAAGTCAAAAAGATGAGTGAACAAGATCTAAAAAGGCAAAAGACTGTGAGTTACTTAGATTTTCTTATTTGAACAAGTTTAGGAAATCATTTCTTCTTTCAAAAAACTTGAAACATGAAATTCAAAGATTCATCAAACAGCAAAATCCAAACCCCAAGTTATTTACATTCATTATTTGAAGATCTTTTAAAATGATGGTTCACTAAAGCACTTTTCACTGATGGTCACAGACATTCCATAAAATGTAAACATTAAATACTGTCAATAATTTATATTCAGTATTTATAGGATGTATTTCCTCCACATCCTACGATGTATTCCCATTCCTATTCCTACATGAAGTCGTTCAATTTTTGCATTTTCTACTTATAAATTGTGAAAAACACATACAAAACATTTATACTTCACTGAAGTTAGGATTGGATTACCCAGTTCAGTTCCCAAAATGGCCAGAGTTTCATTTGCCAGTTTTTGAAAAACCCAATTGTCAGATTCAGTCCAATCTGATTACTAAAATCCCACCAGAAAGGTTTTGAAAAACTGGAAATGATAGCATGTGCCTGTGCAACTTTATCATACATGGGGGACTGACTAAGAGTTGAACTGACCTTTCCAGAAGTGTTTATCCCCCTGATGCAGCAGACACACAGGACTGACCAGGCAGTTAACAGACAAAGCACCACTGGCCAGTGGATTCCACCAGAGTCAGATATACTGGTAGAGCTGTTCAGAGTAACTCGGTAGAAAAAGTAATCCACAGTGGTGCTCAGCTCGCACTCTGCCACATAGCCTGTGGGGGGCAACAAAGAACAAAGATGCAAGTAAGTTGACTGGTGTGTGTGTGTGTGTGTGTGTGTGTGTGTGTGTGTTCAAATACCTGTCTTATTCTCATTGAGTGGACACTGGGTCCAAGGCAGTGGGTCTTGGAACGAGTTGAAGAGATACCACATGACCCAGGCAATGATGGCATTGTAGTACAGTCCGATCAGGAAGGATACCAGCAAGGAGGCTATGCCTGAGTGCAAGAGCATATTGATGAAACTGTAATATGAAACTCAGTGGCTGCATGATATTCCTCCAAAACTGAGGCGTTTAACAATATAAAATAATGCCTTTGTGTTCCCATGGCAGCATACGGTAGTTTCCTTATTGGTTTTTGACAAGGCACTCTAGAGCCTTGTTGGCTGCTCACCAACACCAGTCAGGTACGGGCTGATGGCCCGCCACACTCCTACACTGCCTGTCCTGAGGCGCTGGCCAATGGCAAATTCCAACAGGAGGAGAGGAGTTCCTTCCAGGACCAGCAGGATAAGGTATGGGATCATAAAAGCACCTGGAAAAAGCAGACATGATCAATGGCCACAATGATTCTCGAGCTAAACTAAATTAAACTAAATAGTTGAATTAACACAGACGATCACGTCATCAGCACCGACAAAACTGTCGTCAGCACATCAGGTTTCACAGTGGCTATATTAACTTTCAGGTACAAGGTGTGATATGACATCACATACCCACAAGTCAAGGACACCAGGACCATTGTGTTCCAGTTGATAATGAGTAATCTGTAATTTGAACTTCATATGCAGGCTCTGTTTTCCTTGTGGATGTCCAGTAGTGAAATGTTTTGTATAGAAGCACATCAAAAAATTAGCTCAACAAAACTACAAGTGATTCTGTATGCATGTCAGCAATTTGGGTAAGTGGTTAAATTAATAGTCATATGTCACATGCTAATGATTATAATAATTGTTAATTTATCAATTCTGTGCTGTTAAGAATTTAACCAAAAAACCCATGAACCGAACAATGTAATTCTCTGATGCTCACGTGTTTTTATACCACAAGAGGGAGTACTTCACCTTTGTTTGCAGTTCAGAGAGGAACAAGTAGTCAGTGGGAAATATTATTCTGTTTGTTGAACTTGTTTGTGGTTCACGAATTAATAAATTAATATTTCACACTTAAATGTTAAAAAATAAAACTTGACTGTGAAAGAGACATTCATTATCTGTCTTGTTAATTATTTATGATTTATTATTGATAAGGTGTTCAACTACCATTTAGGGAAATTTGCAACCCTGGTTTGTTTCCTTCTATCATCATAAAAATCAGAGTCCATTACAAAAATGGCAAAGTCAGTGTCTGATAATCACAGGGCTTAATCATGCTGAGTCTTTTTAAAGTACAGGGGCATAGTGTTTTATTGCTATATGTCAAAGATTATACCGAATCACACTCGCAAAGCTTGTCTGAATCTGCCTTTGTCAGTAGAATTGCACTGGCTATTGTGTCTAGGTGAGTCAGTTTTAGGTTATAGTGAAGTAAAGATCGACAGAAGTCTGTAGATCTTTTGTGGAATTTAGGATTAATTCTGCATCTTTAAAAAAAAGGTTTTCAAGTAAATATAGAGTATAAAAATTTCACAATAAAAATATAGCCTATAATCTGTGAGCATACCATTACTAGGCTGCTGTATTCCTCCAAGCAAATAATCCTGGCTTTACTATATGATATTGCTGCCGCTAAGGTAAAGGGATGCACCCTCAGACCAAGTAAACAAGGTGCAGCAGCCACAGTCACTTGTGTGCTGTCAGCTCCCACTCTACCATGGGCATTCTGGGACCAGGTAATTTGACTTTATGTTATTGAAGTTTTTCCAATGAAAGCAATAACATAGTGTGTTCCACTGGCATAACACTGTGGCAGGACACAAATAATTCTGTTAAACAGTTTGGGTAAGCTGGTATGATAATCTTGTAGCACTTGGCCCATGTTCATGTACAACACAGTTAACATATTCAAAAGCAGTCAAAGGAGAGTCTCTACTCATGGCAGTACTGACAAATGGTAATAAGTAACCTGTCTCTACAATCCAGATTATAATAATAATAATAAAAAAAAAAAAGTATTTCCTAGCCTACGTAACATGACATGATGAGCAGAAAACTAGGTAGTATTAATGTTACTTCGACCCAACTTTGTGCCTAAGCAAATATTTGGTTGACCATAGGTTTGGCTCTTATAAAAGGGATGTTAGCCATTACATAGACAGACCTCACTCGCTGTTTACCATTAATATAACCTAAAACTGATTTCATACCACTCCATGTCTATGAATCAGGTTCAGCCCTGGGCATTGGTCAAATAGGCAGACATAAGGTGCCATTCAATCATTCAATCATGCTATGGATTTAAAGGGGAAAAATAAAGTGTGCTGTGGTGGTGTATATAGAGAGAAAATCTGATAGAGTGTTTGCAAACTAGGGGAGCCACCTAATTTGGTTTTTCAATGCATTTGCAGTCTGATCTGTTGTGTTTACAGCTGCCAAGATAGGCTAAAATGAGTTCTTCCATTGGAAGGTGGTGTATGAGGGAACTTGATCCAATGGCTCTATGTTTTTTTCTTTAATAATTTATTCACCCTGTGTAGTTTTGAATGTCTCATGAAAAGTGTTGTGTTAATTCATTTGTTCAGTGTGTCTCAAACCAGTGTATTTCACTCAAAAACTGCTAATAAACCACCTGCACAGTTGGCATTAATGGACAAATTTTGACTATAATGACTATAATAGAGTTAAACAGTAGTTTTAGTGAACATGCATACACTAGAGTTTGACAGGGATTTCAAACAATCCTTTAGGAACTGGCACTCTTGTCCTTTTATTCTTTCATCCCAGCTTACCTCCTCCATGACTCTGACACAAGTAAGGGAAGCGCCACACGTTGCCAAGCCCGATGCAGAAGCCCACACAGGTGAGGATGTACTGGGCTTTGTTGTCCCACTTGGGTCTGCCATCGGCCTCCTCCTTCTCCAGCTCCTCCAGGCGCTCATAGGAGGGGATTCGGTCATCCAGTCCCGGGTTAGGAAGAACCAATCTCATCGTGTGTCATTCCACATCTACACAGAGGCAGAGACACGACACCGTACTGCACTTGCGAGGCAAAGGTTTTGACACAGTAATAGTGTCGGTGGAAGAGCAGATTAATGTAGTTTGTTGCCTCTTTGTCCGGTCAGTGGCAAAGCTGGAACACGTTTATGATCTTTTATTATCTGTTGCACTCCTGCTTAACCCATGCCCCTTGTGTACTTTCGTCTTTTCGCTACCATTCAGCAACCATTAAACAGGAAAGGCTTCCAGTCGTCTCTGTCCTGCATAACAGGCTGGACATTGAACGCTTTGCAGAAATGTTTACACTAAATTCTTGGTGAAGCTAATTTGCTTCTATAAGTAGTCAGTGAGCAAAACAGAACTACATAGGAAGGTATGGTACTAGGTTAGCCGAAAGGTATGCATGAATAACAACTGGAAATATTAAAGTGAAATAAATTAAGCAAGGCCTGTGGATTAGCTCTGGATCAGCTGATGTGTCAGCTGAGCTTCATATTGCCTTCACCAGCCGCTTTGTGTTTAAATGATCAAACTCACCTGCCCTCATTCTCTGCTGCTGCCTGTCATGCTGCTGCTGTTGCTGCTGCCACCCATGCAACTCACACACCTGCCTCCCAGCATCCACCTGTGCTATCTGGCCCTTCACAGATTCCCATGGTGGGATTTGCATAGATCCCTGCCTGTTTTTGCTTTTAATTATGCTTTTTATTGAGTGAAAACTTGTCTCATAGTCTTGACACCAAAATATAAAGTATCTGCATTTATTAATCATGTTTACAATGGTCTGTCTGACTGAAATCAAACGTATGCTTACAGTAATATACATATTATATACACATCATATACATACAATGAGGCAAAGATATAACCAAGCCAAGCTCACAGTTGTGATTCTGAAATTATTTATAAGATTGCACCGTTTCATTGCTGAAACTGAACAAAAGTCTTAAAAGTGCTGATTAGCCTATCAAATGTTTCATTTTCATACCAGCTTAAAACAGTCATGTTTTTTTCTTTCCATTTTTCAACAGAGTGTGCTTTTCATTTTGGAACAAAGTTGTTTATTTTGAACTCGTGTGAGATGATCATTAACACAAGGACTCTCAGCATAACCTGTCTTAACCACACCGGTTTATGACAGAGTAGTCTGTATTGTTGTGCGCATGTGTGTGTATGTGTGTGTTTGTGTGTGTGTGTGTGTGTGTGTGTGTGTGTGTGTGTGTGTGTGTGAGATAGAGAGAGAGAAAGAGAGGGAGAGAGAGAGAGAGTGAGAGAGAGAGAGAGAGAGAGAGAGAGAGAGAGAGAGAGAGAGAGACATTCAACAACTGGGTGTAGGACCATAGTATGTAAACAGTGGATTCATGCACAATAAGATAAAAACACTATAAATATTTAAAAAAAAAAAAAAAAAAAATTCGAGTCTCAGAAAGTAAACTAAGGCTTTGAGTATAATCAACATGAATTTCTTCTGTTTAAAAAACAACTCCTAATATGTTTAATGTGAGAGATTATTTACAAAAAAATAAAATAAATCAATCATTATACATACTACTGACACAGTAGCAAACTACTACTTTTTTCTCCCCTGAAACAAAGCTACATATTTTATATAAAACACTCTCCACAGATGTTATACATTGATAACAGCTTTGATTTATGTAGTCTGAATTTTACAGTCTGTGTTGTTCTTTGCATGTGCAAGGCATGAAGAGGAAAATTGCAATAAGCAGAAAATGGAAACAACAACAACAAAAAAAGAGTCCATGTTTGTTCATCTTTCCAGTAATATGAAGTATACACACACACAAAAAAGATATTTAGGCCTTTCCATTTTCAATCATTTGTATTTTGCGATCAACTGTTTCAACAGTGTCCTGCCTCTGGTCCTTTTTGCAGCATTTGTTCTGGATGAGTTTGAAGAGTGCAGCTCCTGGGATAGCAAGACAGGGAACTCCAGCCAGGATGAAGATGATAACATTGATCCAGGCAGGATAAGGACGCTCGGCCAGCGTGGGGAACTCCGGCTATGGAGTCAAGAAACCCGCAGGGTCAGCAGAAAATTTGTGATGCACACAAGGTTTTGAGCAAGTATTACATTATCTCAGATTTGTTTGCTAAGGAAAGGACCACCATCATCAAGGCATTCGTTTAAGGGAAAAGACATGAAAACATTTCTGAAATTGAAGCTTGCATTTAAAAACCATTTGATAAGTGCACTCACCGCTTCCTGGTCCCAGACAAGGTAGGTGAGATTCTTGGAGATTTGGGTTACAAAGTAGAAAACAAAGATGACAGCCATGATGAGTGGGCTGACCACCCTCCATGTCACCTGCCAGAAAAGGTTTGGCTTGTGGCCAATCATGAACTCAATGTCTTCATTGAACCTGTTGGGGGAGTAGTGAGAGGGATACTTGATGTCAGCTGGGCTGTATCAGGCTTTCTTGCGATAATGCCCATAAAACTGACTGGAAACGTGATCTTGGTTGTTTATTAGTTTAATGAGGCATGAGTGTTTCTTTAATAGCTCCATATAGCTGGACTCACCTATCTACACCATAGATGTAGATAACACTGATCATTTCAAAGAATGCAATGATCAGGAGCGGGATGGAGCCAGCAAAGCCATCAAAAAGAGCCAGCCAGTAGTTTCCGGAGCGCAGGGCAAATATGAGTCCGAGGGCAAAAGAGACTAAGCATGTGAGACCTGAAAAGAAACAAAACATACATGCAAAATGGCAACACTGGCATCTCTGGTTCAATTTTTGCCACCAAACCAAGCCAAGTCAAATATATTACCTGTGAAAATTTCTTTGGGCCATTTTTTGGGCAGAATGTTGAGGTCCTGTAGGGGAACCACTACTCCCTCGATGTTGCCAAACATAGTCGAGAGACCCAAACAGAATAGCATGATGAAGAAGAGGACAGCCCAGATGGGAGACACGGGCATTTTGGTGATGGCCTCTGTGAACACAATGAAGGCCAACCCTGTCCCCTCTACACCCTGAATGGGAATACACAAAATATTTCAGTGTTTTTCTCTTTGAACAGCCTGTTGCTGTTGTATGCAGTGTGATATCTCTCTTTCCTCTGAAGATCTGAGAGGTGATCAGTGAGACTAAAACTGGGTAAATTAATCATCTTTCGTTGAATCAACAAGAGCGGTCCATGTCTATATTTTAGCACACAGACCTGACTGAGGAAATCTTGCATGTTGCAATTCTCGATATCCAGTCCTTGAATGATTGCTGGATTTGTGTGGTTGAGGGAGGCCAGAACATCTTTGTAGTTGCTTTCTGTAATGGTACCTTCAGGGTAGTTGAAGGCATTCATCAGCTGCAAGATGTTGCTGCAAAATGGAATGGACATGGAGTTCAGATCACCCTGAGCTCAGACAATCATGATTGAGGCCTCAGCTTCATTACCCTCTGTTTAGTGGTGAGAGGCTTCTTTGCATTTAGATGTGTGGCATTTATGCCCTGCAAGGGGGCCTGAGGATGATCATGTCAGCATGTCTGTCCAGCCATATGTACATATATCTGTCCAACACTTTACTCCAAGGGAACTATTCTCAAAATATATTGAGCAGATTGCCATGGAATTTGGTGCGCATGTTCACGCTTCTCAGAGGATGAACCCCATCAATTATGGCGACCTCATTACAATTCCTGTGGCGCCAAGCTCAGATCAAAATGTCAGATTAGCACAATCATAGCATAAAATATAATTAGTGGATTGCCATGCTCTATATCCTTTCATGAGTGTAGATGTACATAGGTACATTTACACTCCTGAAAGGAAGATTCCCCTGAATTGTGGTGATATGACTTTTCTCTAGTGCCATCATCAGGCCAGATATTTCACTTGTAAGTAACATCTCTAAATGCAAAGGATGGATTTCCGGGTAATTCTCAGTGTATTCAAGATTCCTAAGGAATGAACCCTATCAGTTTTGTTACCATCATCATTCCTCTTGTGCCAAACTAAGACCAAAATGTCAATTATCTCACAGTCTATCAGGCAGATTACCATGAAATGCCATGAGCACATTCATACTCCCCTGGAGGGAAACCCCTCTCAGATTTGATGACCTCAAGACTGTTCTTCTAGCACCACCAACTATTCAGAAAGTTCAAACCCTATTCTCCCAAAACCTTTATTCCCCCAACATGTACCAAGCCAACAGGGCACCAGGCCCTGCAGTAGTTTTCATAGTTTTCAAATTTGGAGATATGAATTCTATTTTCACTGTCCCTCGTAAGTGATCACTTAAATTCAAAGAATAAACTCACTTTCCCAGGCAGTTGTCGTATTTCTCTGTGGCCCTGAAGCCGATGATGGAGTAAATAACAGTTGCAGAGTAGACAGAGGTGCAGCCATTGATGATGGAGATGATGACAGCATCCTGCTCACAGTTGTTGCTATTAAAATTATGAAGGGAAACTGTGTGAAACTATGGAAACTGAGAACAAGAGAAGGTTTCTCTATATCTCTATTATGTCACTACTATATCTTACAGTTGAGATATTTACTTACTGAATAGAGTTGTAGCTGGAGAAGGAGATGAGACCTCCGAATGCCAAGGAGAATGAATAAAAGACCTGGGTACCTGCATCCAGCCACGTTGACGGGTTCATCAACTCATTCACCTAAAAGAGGACAATCAATAGGTAGAGGCCACCATTACACCAGGTGCTCAGGTTCAGTTTTCACAATAAAGCCTTGAAAAATGCAGATGCCCATGCATGTAACTTGGTCTTGTAATGCATCTGTCCTTTAAAAGTAGCAGTTAACAGTATCTTCTACTGTCTTGAAAAAGTTTTTTTCAGGCTTTGTGTTCCTTTCCCTCTCTGTTCAGCCATGATGGCTATCACTACTAATGCAAACCATCCAGTTCTTGCTGCTGCTGCTGCAAGACACATTACATCACTCCCTGTGCACTGAAGGACACTGATACTTATGAGAGCGAATGTATAAGTGTTCATGAACATTGTATAGATTGAATCAATATTGCAATAGATCAACTGACAATACAGACAAAGTGATATTTTTTTACATAAAAATTTAACAAATGATCACTTTAATTGGTTGGATATAACATCAGTGCTTACATCTGGTGTGAAGAGGAACTTGATTCCCTCCACAGAGCCTTTGAGAGTCAGGCCTCTGATGAGGAAGATGGTGAGGACCAAGTATGGAAGGGTGGAGGTGATGTACACAGCCTGAAAAAATAGGAAAAGTTAGACTACACCAATTGAGCCCAGACTTAATTTTATTGTTGCTGACCGATTTCCAGCATCGTGCCCAAATGTAATATGACATGTTCTAAGAACTGACGTTTGTCATCTATGATGCCCACAACAACCCAACATAAAGTCAAAGATTTTTTTCGGCTTTTCCTGGCTTGTGTGGCAGTGGACACACTTGACTGTCATAATGTTAATTTCTTGATGCCTTCTGCCTTCTTGTGGACATTGCACTATACAGCATGTCACGGCTTGTCTTCTCTCTCCAACAAGACAAGGCAAGAACTTATTTTACTACCTACCTAATAAGGCATGGTAATATTATGCAGTCTGACCCCAGTGTAATACCTGCAGGTGCCCACAAGGACATGCACGCAGAGCCAGAGGTAAGCTGGCATCATTGCTACATTAGATTATTCTTGTATAATTTGACTTGAAGACCTTGCCAGTGGTCTCGATGCCCCGGATGCAGCAGACGTAGAGCAGAGTCCAGGCAGACACCAGGGTCAGTACCATCCACCACTGCAGACCTCCAGACTCCTCAATGTTCGCTGAGGTATTCAGAGTCTCTCTGTACCAGAAATAGTCTACTGTGGTGCTCCGGGCACATTCCGTCACCAGACCTGTAGGCAGCAGCAGATAGTGGCAAGGCAAGTTCAAGATCATAAAGCTGAAAACAGGACGTCGGAAGTGTTTAAAGGAAGCAGCAGTAAATTGTGTAACTTCTGCTGTTGTTACTACAGCTGTTGACTCATGAAAAAACTTCTGATAAGGCAGATCTGACTCACTGATTTTGCCTTGTCAGCTGCCTTTTTTAAGATGTATTGAAGAACAGTATCAAAGACATAAATACTGTTATCTTGATAGATGAGGGCATACCTGTCCTGTTGGCATTGAGAGGACATTGGCTCCACGGCAGGGGGTCCTGGAAAGAATTGTAGAGATACCACATGATCCAGGCCATAATTGTGTTATAGTACATGCCCACCAAGAATGACACCAGCATGGAAGCGATACCTGTCAAACAAGGAAACAGTCACACAGCCGTTTTTTTTGTTTTGTTTTGTTTTGTTTTTTTATTCACAAGTAAATTTCCTCCTGAAAGTTTTCAAAAGCTTTTACATACCAACACCAGTCAGGTAGGGGTTAATGGACCTCCAGACCCCCACGCTGCCCTTCCTGAGCCGCTGACCGATGGCGAACTCTAAGTGCAACAGTGGGATTCCCTCCAGAACCAGCAGAATAAGAAACGGGATCATAAACGCTCCTAGAAGTACAAAATTCATTTGTGATGTAGACTGAGTAAACTAAAAATGCATCACTTTTGTTATCACTTAAATGGAAAGTAACTGAATCCTCCATGGGGACAATTCACAAAATTGCTTGTATAGCATCCCTTAACTGCGATTATGTCATGGTGTTACTATCCACAGAGCACATTAAATAAAGCACCATCAAATATTTCAGCCTGTACTGTTTGAAAAAACAAAACAATGTAGGAAAAAGGCAAGAAAATCATTAGACCACATGCACTGTCAGTCTTTTCTGTAATAAGAAAAAAAAATGTGTTCTGCAAAGTCAGGCCAAGAAAATCCAGGAGATGAGATGAGGTGCTGTTTCTGAGTATAGTAATAGCAAGAATTCTTCCCAGGAATTAAAGTGCCAAGATAGTCTCCATCTGTCCACCGCTAATCAATAGATCCTTTTTACTGAAGCCATTTTGCCATGAAATAGCAGGTAAACTAATGATATTCATTAAGATTCTGTTCTATTTAAGCCTAACAGAGCCAGGGTCCTGTTTTTTTGTTGCTTTCTCACTGGAGAGGCTCTGCTACACGTAAATTAATGTGAGGTTTTGTGAGGTAGTAAAATGACTTGAAACAGTGAACAGTGCACATCTCTGTCATCCTACCTCCCAATTAAAAGTTTTTGAATTGTCTTCAGCATTTTCTTTATCCACTCTAGAGACTGATTTGACACTCATCCTCTACTTTATATCTTAATGTATGAAATAAACTACCTCCTCCATGGCTTTGACAGAGGTAAGGGAATCTCCAGACATTGCCGAGTCCCACACAGAAGCCCACACAGGTGAGCAGGTACTGGGCCTTGTTGTCCCACTTGGGCCTGTCCTTTGCCTCCTCATTCTCCATCCTCTCCAGGTCCTTATGGGATGGGATCCGGTCATCCAGTCCTGGGTTTGGAAATTTAAGTTTCATGATATCTTATTTTTAACCTTAAGCCTACACAGAAAACTAGTATTAATCAGTCCAGTCTCCTTTTGCTTGCCAGTTGCTTGCTTTTCTGTTCCTGTGAAAATGTGTAGATGGCTGTGTCCTTGCTCATACAATGTCCTCTGTGGAATTCCCAGTGGAGTGTCTGTCTTTGTGTCCTTTACCTGTGGTGTACTCTTTGAAAGGGCACCGAAAAGCCATTTATGTTGACCTTTGGCATCTCAACGGGAGTTATCTGTAACTTAATGACAGTGAGGCATTATACACTGTCAGCACCTTTAAACAGAAGGAGGTGCAACCACCTTGATAATGGTTAATACATCATGTGAAGTGCTGTCAGAGATGCTTCTGTCCTCATAGGATGAGTTAAATTATCGTTACTCTGTGAGGCCCTGTGACGCAGCATCTCTCAGACAATGTGATAAATAAGTTAAATGCATGAGAAATAAAATGAAAAGCCTATGGCATATTCAGTAACAGTTAAAATGATACGGTATTAACTACATAATTACAAACAACGGGCAACAAATTGTAGTACCATAAAATAAAGGGAATAAATACTTCCAGGATTAGAATGATTTTTGGTTGTTGCGTAAAATACAAATAATTGTATGAGATAACTGGAGCTGAAAATTCAGAAAGGTGCAGTGAATGATAAACTAGTTAAAAAAGGGTGGAAGGACAATCATTACAGAGACTGGCTACACCTGCACCATCTTTTGCCACTTTTCATATGTTTACAGTGAAGAACACATACAATAATAAAATTATATTTTTTGAAAATGCAATTTAGTGCTCAAATGTACAATACTCACACAGATACAAAAGTGCACAATGTGAACTCTGCAAAAATAACGAGAGAACAAAAGAAACCCTTAAAAAAGTGGCTGTAGTAGACTTCAGACTGAAGACAACATATCTAACAGGACCATTCAGAAGCTGTAGAGTATAAAATCTACACTTTAGAGATGTTACGCAGTGTGTGGAAGGTCTAAATTACTTGATGCTATTTTGCTAAAAAAGAAAAAAAGTACCAATGACATCTCCCTTACTTGGTTAGTATTTAATTATTTCCAGTCATTTCTGTGAAATTAAGGACCTGAAATTTAAAATACCATCTTATTTAGAACTTTAACAAGCATATCCATTGTAGCATTCTTTAGCTCCAGTTTGTCCAAGGCAGAAGGAAAGCATAAATCAATTGCAGGCAGCAGATTTTCCGACCCTTATCTTAACTGTCAGGCCAAGCCTTTTCCAGTCCTTGAGAAATTAGATTGTTTTATTACATAAGGATGTACAGTCACATATGTATGCATTCAAAGGCTGAGTTGCTTCCAGAAATCGATCAGATTTGAAAATCAAACTGAGGCAATTTGTCGAAGTGTTATTTTTCATAGTGAATTTTAAAAGTCAGTCAGACCAGAAGAAGTCATTTTACTTTTTGATTTGCACTGTTATGCAGTATCATGGTTTAACAACTCAAAAGTGCTTATAAAGCTTATCAGTGTTCCTCTCTAATGCAATTATTAACCAAAGAGGCACTGTCATGTGTGGACTATTTTATTGACTGGCAATCTATAGAGGCCATTTCAAGGATGTCTTTATGACTGTCTGTACATACTGTATGTGTTTGTGTGTGTGTGTGTGTGTGTTTGTGTGTGTGTGTGTGTGTGTGTGTGTGTGTGTGTGTGTGTGTGTGTGTGTGTGTGTGTGTGTGTGTTTGTGTGTGCTCACAAATTGCAAAACATCAAGATAGGTTTAACCATCAAAAACACTTATGGGAACAGCGGCTAAGTAAATCTGGTCACATTTGGATGTGTGGAAGACATCAGGAGGTAGACTATTTTACAATTCTTTGACATCCTTTGAATGAAAATCTGCAGCCAAGAGGCTGTGTGTGTGTGTGTGTGTGTGTGTGTGTGTGTGTGTGTGTGTGTGTGTGTGTGTGTGTGTGTGTGTGTGTGTGTGTGTGCGTGTGTTTGTGTGTGCTCACAAATTGCAAAACATCAAGATAGGTTTAACCATCATCATTCCAACCAACAACTCCACCAGGTGATTTCACTGATCACCCTACCTCCAAACAGAGAGGTGGGACTAATCAGTGAAATCACCTGGTGGAGTTGTTGGTTGGAATGAAAACCTGCAGTCTCTTGGCCCTCCATAGCACCAGTTTGACACCTGTGATCTAGAGTAATTTCATTTTATTCTACTGATGTGTAGTCAAAATGAAGTCAAATCAGGACAATCTCTTTATACCATGCTTAGAGCAGTTTATTCAGATTTTCACAAAAGAAAAAAAAAAGAATATCAAATAAATATTTTTTCCTTGTATGGACATATATTTCCAGTGAAAACATCTTGTAATTTTTAATTAATAAATGTCAGTAAAGCAATACACATTCCACTGTTAAATCAATGATCATGTTTTATTGCACTGGCCACTAATTTTGAGGAGCATCCGCTAATTTTATGCATTTGAAATTTTTTCCTTATATCCTAAAGCAGTTTTGGCATTAGGTTTATTTTTCAAGTATAAGAATGTGACATATTTATATCATTGTGTGCTAATTAACTGTGCTCTATCTGGTGTGAACTAGTAATGTCACCATAGAATAAAACTTTAATAATAATGATAAACAGCATGATGAAATAGAATAAACTGGTGCTTTATTGACATTTGCATGTTTACACATCTGAGACTTTGATTCTCACAAATATTAATTCCATGTTTTAAGGCAACAGGGGTGGCATGTAACTTCATTAAGTGAGCAATATGCAGTATCAAAGTTGCATCATTATATAATACAGATATTCAACACAATCCAATTAAATGTTGCTGCTGACATTCTATGACTTTGTGGGAGGGTCTGACATGCTGACTGTGGAAGAGATGGTGTTGAGCACAGGTACATCGGTGGTTTTCTTGCAGCAGCATCTTTGAAACAGTTTGTATAAGGCAACTCCTGGGATTGAAAGGCTGGGAACTCCAGCCACAATGACGATGACAACATAGACCCAACCAGGATAGAATAATGTGTCCAACACTGGGAAGTTAGCCTATAAACCGGATAAGGAGGATACATTCGAGTTAAAATATATCTTTGAAAAAGTTTTTCATGCTGGAGAGTCACTTTATAACTGACTCAACTGACTGGAGGCGATTGCCGTTGAACATACCGATTCTGGATTCCAGGCGATGTACGACACTTCGGAGCTGACTTTGGTGGCAAAATAAAAGACAAAGATAACAAAGACAATCAAGGGGCTGAGCACTCTCCATGTGACCTGCCAGAAGATGTTGGGTTTGTGTCCAATCATGAACTCTATGTCTTTGTTGAACCTGTCGAAGAAAATATAAACGACTCAGTGCTAATATGGTGCATATTTCTGATCTTTATATGGTAAACTGGTTCATATATCTATATATACAACACATGATTCATTGGTCATACTTCAGTTAGATCCAACTGAGTGATTTGATCAGACAAGAGGCATTCAATGAGCGCTGACATTCAGTACAACAGCACTCTGATGTCTTACTCGTATGTGTGACTATTACTTAATGCTTCACTTGTTCAGTAAATAACTGTTTAATGCATTGGAGGCCATTATCCACATTGTAACAGACTTTGTACTGCAACAGCACAAAGATGGACACTTTCTAAAGACACTGGAGTTAAATTACAAACGGTCATCAGAAGGCTATGAAGGGGAGGAAAGCAGTCTAGATATGGCCACCTCCTGCGTTTTTGTGCGTTTTTGTGCCTCAACTATTGTTTGTAAAACTGGTGTATAAAAGCAACCTGAGGCCATGCTGTTACTCTGCAGTTATACATTATCTTCAGGACTTGGCCTGCAGCCCCATGCCTATGACCAAATCACTGCTGTGCTGATATTCAGTGTAACAGCAAGTGTGATATTACTTAATCATCCATATTTAAATAAGAAAGTAACATCTGTAAGAAACTTTCAGTACACTTAAAAATTTCAACAATCCATAGTCTTTCCTGCACTTCCCACTTTAAAAGTACACCTAAGATTCTGCAACTGTGACAGTATGTGTTTACATAACCTCACAACTGCTAGATTATTCAAGTAACACTATAATTTTGTTATGTTAACTGCAGTGTTGATTCAGTGGCTGCTAACGCCATAATAAATGTTCATCTGATCAGTTGCAATTAGCTGAACCTGCAGCAAATGGCTACATTAATGTGCTTGAAGGTAATTTTAAAAGCTGATGTGGTGCTGATTCCAGCAAGCATCCAAATTATTTTGACAATTGTTATTTTCAACCATTTCACAAAGTTTTTAGATGTAGTGGCAGACTATAATAAAACAAAACTAAATTAAAATAAATTAAATTAAATCAAATCAAATTAAATTAAATTAAAAACAGCTACCTGAAAGTGACATTTCAATATCAAATCATGAATGTTTCTTTGCTAACACATTTTAAAATCTAGTCTTCAGCATGTCTTAAAACCACCTACCTGTCTATTCCATATAAGTAGGAGACAGCAATCATTTCACAGAAGGCGATGATCAGCAGAGGAGTGGAGCCAGCAAAACTGTCAAACAGTGCTAACCAGTAACTACCAGACTGCTGGGCAAAAATTTGTCCAATCAAGCAGGACACCAGGCACACAGTTCCTGTAACCCAAAATGTCACGTTGCTTATTTACAAAGCTTCTCACCAAAAGTCCTGTTGTATTGTAAAGATAAATAGATACTACCTGTTAGCACCTCTTTGGGCCACGTCGCAGGAAAGATCTTTAGATCCTGCAGGGGAACAACCACTCCCTCAATGCTTCCAAACATGGTGGAGAGCCCCAGACAGAAGAGCATGATGAAAAACAGGATAGACCAAAGAGGGGAAATGGGCATCTTGGTGATGGCCTCTGTGAACACAATGAAGGCCAGACCTGTCCCCTCCACACCCTGGAGAACGACAGTGCACACTCAGTAGCAGCATAATATGGACCCTTTTAGAGTAAGAGAATACAGAAACTACTTGCCATCAGTGGCATGTGGGGTGAAATGTCGATGAAATCTTACATCAGAAAGGAAAGATTTCATGCTGCAGGTGTTGAGGCCCAGCCCTTGTATGACCTCTGACCCAGAGATCGTGCTGTTGAGTGTTTGCAGCATTTCATCATAGTTGCTCTGTGTGATGCTCCCCTCAGCTAGACTGAATTCATTCAGTAGCATAATGATGTTTCTGAAATTGAAAATTGTGAGCATCATTGACCAAAAAATGGTTTCACACTGTGCTTGTAATCACGATACCAACATTTGCATTTTAGAAGGTCCTCATTTTTGTCTGGATTTAAATTGTGTAAAACTAATTTCACATGGAATGCACATACTCATTAAGGCAGGCTTCAAACCGCTCTGTGGCCCGGAAGCCGATGATGGAGTAGATAACAATGGCAGCATAGACAGAAGTACAGCCATTAATGATGGAGATGATAACAGCATCCTGCTCACAGTTGTTACTGAGAAAAAAATCCAAGTCAATAAATTTGTTCAATACTATTTGTAATGTAAGACTAGATGCTTAAAATTGTATATAATGTAGGGATATCATGTGGCTCCATCAGCGAGTATTTGTTCTGTTTATCTCTGCTGATTAGATAAGGTGTTGTGAAGACTCAACATATAGGGGTAGCAAATATCCACTTACTGAACAGGGTTGTAACTGGAGAAAGAGATAAGACCTCCAAAGGCCAAGGAGAAAGAAAAGAAAACCTGGGCACCTGCATCCAACCACGCTGACGGATTCAACAACTCATCTAGCTAGAAAATTAGAATATCATCAACATAGTGTGATTTTTTTCATGCCATTTACAGGTAAAATGATTGTTGACACATATACTTACATCTGGTGTGAAGAGGAACTTGATTCCCTCTATGGACCCTTTGAGAGTCAGTCCTCTGATGAGGAAGATGGTGAGCACCACGTATGGAAGAGTGGATGTGATGTACACAGCCTGTGTAGAACGGAAAGAAAAACTTAAAGGTGTCATGTGAAGCATTTTTCAGCATCAGTCTGGATATCTTGGTAAAAAAAAAAAAAAAGAAAAAGAAAAGAAAAAAAGAAATCCATGCTGAGATTCTAATTCTAATTCTAAATGTGTATCATATCTATCGGACTTTGTGTTATATTTCAAATTGAGATTCAATGTATATTTTACTTTCACACTTTCTCTTGCTTTCATGGTAGTTTCTTTGCATAGTGGTGATGCACCAACTACTGACTGAATACAGAGGAGGGAAGAGGGATAGGAGAGAGATACTGGTAGAGAGAGATGGAGTGCGTTATTGGTTGCTGTTATTGCCACTCAATTTGACTCTATGTGTTGATAGCTCTGTTTTATTCTGTTTCTGCATTTTCTGTGCCAGGGATGGGCCAGCCATGTGACCTGAAAAAAGATTTTTTTTTTTCCAGAAGTGAAACATTAAATATAACCATTTTTTATGCCATTTTTTCGCATTCATGTAAAATTTGTCATTACCAAAAGCTAAAAAATGTTCTCTATAGGCTCTATAGTGATGCTATTATCACGTTTGGATGTATTTTATAAAAAAAAATCACATTCTTTGGTTTATCATCCTTTTAATCTCTTTTAATGCTGTGAAGAAGTTAATCAGAAACCACAAAATGTACAATGCAGTGGCTGGTATAGGCTGCAGGTTTTCTTGATAATGGTCTTGCTGAATCATGGTGACTATATCAGTGACTTGAATCTAATGTAATAATGATTATTTGAAATGCTACACATCACACATTTAAAAAAGGGATTGTTTTGGACGAATAGCTTTCACATGGCTTGAATGATCTATCCTGCCATGTCCCAGCAGTTACACAGTGATGCCGGCTGTGGCTGGCCTACCTTGCCAGTGGTTTCAATCCCTCTAATGCAGCAAATATAGAGCACAGTCCAAGCAGTGACTAAACAAAGCACCATCCACCACTGCAGACCTCCAGACTCATCTATAGCTGTAGAGGTATTCAGTGTCACTCTGTACCAGAAGTAGTCCACTGGAGAGCTCTGTTTGCATTCTGAAACCACATCTGCAGTGAGCGAAAATCAAATAGTTAGACCAGATTGCAGTGAGACAGTCTGACTGAATTTGAAGGAAGGATCACATACCTGTGAGATTGGCATTGAGTGGACACTGGCTCCATGGCAGGGGACTCTGGAAGGAGTTGAAGAAGTACCACATCACCCAGGCCATGATGGTGTTGTAGTACATGCCCACCACAAATGACACCAGCATTGATGCAATACCTTTGGCAGAAAAAAATGCTTTTACCTCACAGAAGCCCAGACGTGTATGCTGTACATCTAAAGAATGCAGAGAATAACCAATGACTTCTTCACCAGTCTCGAGGACTGAATATTCACACAGCCTTTTGATATAGGACTGATGGTTTGGTTAACACAGGTGCTGCTGGATTAAAGTTTTACACTCACCAACACCAGCTAAATAGGGGTTAATAGCAGTCCAAACCCCCACACTGCCCTTCCTGAGGCGCTGGCCGATGGCAAACTCTAGGTGCAACAATGGGATTCCCTCCAGAACCAGCAGAATAAGAAACGGGATCATAAATGCTCCTATAGACACAGCAAGGACAATTTAGATAGCCTATGTGAGAGAATACACTTGGGAACCAGCAGAGGTCAGCAGCAGCAAAGCAGGTCAGTTTGTGATGTGTCAAGAGACTTACAATGCAACACTTCTTCATATCACTTCTTCTTCTATCTTTATTGTTCCCTTTGTAATCACAGGCCATTTGCTCTATATTGGTTTTTAAATACATTAAAATTTAGTGAATAACTGTTGTCAGGCGCATAAACGTTTTACAGAGATGAATGTTTTGCAGAATCATGTTAATAGTGTCCTGACTGACAAAAGGGAGTGTAGGAGTATTTATTATCTTCATTATCAAGTATGATGTTGCAGATGGGATAAGCTCAGAGCTGAAAGTTCACTTCGCCATCAGGACTTTGTGGGAGATAGTGAGATCTGAACCAGCTGATAAAGTAGAAAATGACATGTCAAATTAAAAACCTTCCATACAGTAATTTGAATGACTTGAAGCAGAGGTGTGGCATATAATAACAGGCTGTTGGCTTATATGAAGTAGTGGCTGTCCCTGTGAATTCAACAGCTACTCTTTGCTAGTGCCAATGAACCATACTGCAAATCAGTGGTCATGTATGTAAAATATTAACCGGGGGGGAGTGTGTGTGTGTGGGTGGGTGAAGCCCAAACACCTGAACATCAACACTACAGAGATCTGAAAAAAAAAAAGAAAAAGAAAAAGAAAACAAAAAGAGTCTAGAGGTCAGATTTAAGTTTTTCTTGGAGAGATCGTTGAAGAGCGCAACACCTTTCAGAGGCCACCTAGCTGTGCGATTCAGCAATCACCGAATGAAAGAGGACTGTCTTGTTTCTTTTCTGGACATGTCCTCTTTGCCATCCGCATGCTATTTCCCACATATCAAAGCGGTAATCTGGAAGTTCTCTGATTTTCTTCAGTTTTTTTTTTTTTTTTTTGTCTCTATCATTTGTGCTTCCCCCCTGTTCAGCCAAGGTGACCACATTGACCATGGTGACTATATTCTCCCATTTGCTGCTTTGCTGCTTCCAAAAATGTCTTAAAAGTCTTGCTTCATATAAAAGTTAGTTTAATGTCCTGCAGTACAACACATTACTGACTGCCTGTACTAGTAGATGAACAAAGGCATCAGTTGTTTGTAAAGATACTGCTAACCTGTAATGTACTGGGTCTCCAAAAGATAATGAGCCCTTTTGTAATGTATGGAGAGCTATGAAAGCAGGGGTGAAAGCAGGCCCGTACAGTCCAGTACTCCATACCAGTGAAAGATTCAGTGTGGGCATGCAGTACTGGGAAGAGGGAACAGCAGCTGCCTGCCAAAACCCATGCACACACTGTCAACACACTGTATGTCCAGATTAGTTACAGATTACAGCTAACAGTGTTCATAATGGAAATAAGCTTAACAACTGAACTGAGATGGATAGCCTGTATTGATGTGTTAAAACTGTTATAACTTGTTTATAATTGCTTCTTAATGATTTATAAGTGTTTACAACCTAATTATTAAACTAATTACAAACCATTCATGAACCCAAGATAGGGCAGGACTGAAAAGTGATAATGAAATCACTCACTACAGTAAATGTAGGTGCAGCAGGTTAAGGGAAAGTGCATTCACCAGAAAAGTTGAGCTGAGTTTAGCAGACTCTATGGTGCCTTGGACAAGAAATCTGTATAGTTTTCCCCTTTTTTCTCAGCATATTGAATAAATACAACTTGTTGAATGCTCATTGTCTGTATAAACACTGAAAAATATACTGTAGTTACTGCAAATGTCAGTGAAAAATGGTCTGAATGTACACATTCAATCAACATCTACAAGTCAGTGAACAAACTTTTGAGCCTGTTTTTAAAATCTTTTCAGTGGTGAACGTAGACATCTTTTCATCTAAAAATGCTCACAGATTACACCATTTAAATAAATAATTTGCTTGTTGTCAAGTGTTTCTAAAGGCAAAGTTCTAATATGTGTGTTCAGGGATAATACATGAAGCTGGGGGCGGTAAGAGAACGATATGAAATGATGAGGGCTGGGTTTCATAGTAATACCGACAAGAACTTCAAGCTGCTTTCACCTCAGGTAACACACCATTCAGCACAAAGCTTATGTTTAGGTTTATGTTGGTATGGCAAGACACACATGGCAGATAATCTGTAGAGTTGTAAAGAATCTGTGGAAACATGGTTGTAAATGCTCATAAAAGTGACGTCTGGGAAGAGGGAAATGAGTGTTGATACTCAAAATGACAAAATGTTTTCCATCTCACTTCAGATAACTGTCACCTCCAGAAGTCCTCCGATGATACAGCCATTGTTTGACCTTTAGCCATTGTTTCTGTGTATGAGAAGGTAATCAGAACAGGAGTACAGGGAGCTCTTCAAGAGCTTTGTCAACCTGTGTGAGCTCAGCCACCTTCTCGCAGAAACATGAATGAAAAGGTAGTAGACCTCAGCAGGAAAATGACCCAGATAACATCAACAACATCAATGAACATCAGATATCAACATAGTGGAAGCCTGTATTTGCCATTTTTATCTATCTATGTCTATATATTATCTATATTTTATCTATCTATCTATCTATCTATCTATCTATCTATCTATCTATCTATCTATCTAAATTATCCAGTCTCTGTGCAATTATCCAATTTACAATTCAATGTTTAAGTATAAGTGCATAAGTGAACGGTGTATACAGTGTATATAGTTTTTATAGTTCTTATTTATCACTCAGTCACCCCTTTCCTCTAATTTGAGCTGCTGTGACAAGATAATTTCCCCTGGTGGGCATCAATAAAGCTTCATGTCTTATCTCTTGATAGACCAGTGCTCATCCCCGAGAAAGTGTTAATATTTAACCTAAAGCACTTTAAGTGCTGCTATTGAGCCCATGATGATGCATTATCGCTTCATATTTTAATTATAAGTGAACCGTGTTTCATTCTATTAAACATAGCTCCTCATAATAAACATGCCCTATAAAATGCAATTCACGGTCAGACCATGTTTGCACAAACTGTACTTCATGAGCATTCACATTTTTAACTCACGCCCTCTGTATCTTCAGCAAACATGTATCTATCTTCCCCAAATAAACTGTGTAAACCAGTAGGGAAGTTCTGACATACTTTTAGCACTTCTAAGAAAAAATTAACTCAACGGAATGGACAGAGTGTTAGAATTGGTATGATCACTGCAGGACACAGCATAACATTAAATGTATGAATGAATGATGTTTTAATCATTCATTCATGCATTAAATGTTATGCTGGAATTTCTTGACCTGATGTAAATCTCTAAATAAATAACTCAGTTAAAATGGATTTGCATTACTTATTTTAAAGTATATGTGTTTTGTTTTATAGAGAAGACACAATCTGATATTACACTCATGTTCTATTTTATATCTTAATGTATGAAATGAACTACCTCCTCCGTGGCTTTGACACAGATAAGGGAATCTCCAGACGTTGCCGAGTCCCACACAGAAGCCCACACAGGTGAGCAGGTACTGGGCCTTGTTGTCCCACTTGGGCCTGTCCCCGGCTTCCTCGTTCTCCATCCTCTCCAGGTCCACATGGGACGGGATCCGGTCTTTGAGCCCAGGGTTGGGGAGGACTAGTCTCATGGTGTCTGTGGCTGCAGGGGATCAGGCTTCACTCCAATCGACAGTTTGGTTCAGTCACAGTGCAGGTCAGGCTCTGCCGCAGGGAGCTGGGAGGTGGGAGGATCTCAGTGCTGCTAGGTTTCTAACAACATGAGAAGCAGCTACATGACTCTCAAACTTGCTGTGTATCACTCCGCTCCATCTGCCAGCTAATATGCTCCTAGCAATAGGGTTACCCTCATTTACAATGTGCCAAGATTACGGCCACACACACACACACACACACACACACACACACACACACACACAGACAGATACAAAATAACTTAAATGGGATGATGGAGGTTTAACAAGTGATCTAAATTGTTCAAATGAAACAGGAAAAGCTACAGTACAGCTGAAAGTTAATGATATAAAATATTGTCACAAAAAGTGTTGCTAACCCTCTATTCTTCTCTCTTTCTAGCCTCTCACACTGCCTATTCACCTGCTTTAACGTTTTAACCTTTTATCAGCTTGTTTGAAAAGAGGTGTTGCAGTCGGTGGTGCAAAGGTAGGTGGGGGCTCTTTGAGATAAAAGTGATAAATTGTTCCCCTGCAATTTCATCATTTCCGTATGCTGCAAATCCAACGTTGTGTACATACACAATTACAGATTATTTCGTCTTATTTGTCATTTATTTTCTGAAAATTTAGGAGCTTAAGGGCAAGAGCATTAATCTTCACCAAGCTGAGTCAAGTTTTTTATTGTATAGTACATTTTATACACAAGAAAAAACTTAATGAGCTTTATATAAAATCAATACACATGTACAAAAGTAGCACACACCCATGACCAACACATTCGTTACATTGAGAAAATATACTTCTGAATAGAGAGAGAGAGAGAGAGAGAGAGAGAGAGAGAGAGAGAGAGAGAGAGAGAGAGAGAGAGAGAGAGAAAGAGAGAGATCAGTGTTAAAAGTAACCCAGTGGGTTTCTGACCTCCAGTGGGTAGTATGATAATACACTAAATATTTCCATTGTGTCACAGCACTCCTAACTTATTACTCATTTACATCAGAATATATCTATTTATACATGTTCATTCATAGATGTATATTTTCCATAAATGATAATACAGATTAAGGTTGATCTGTGGTGTATTACGTTATGGCAGACAGAGAAAGAAAAACTCTCACTTTGGCCCTGTTTCCAGAGTCTGTTCTCAAAGCACTGATGAGCAAACATGTCACTTATCAGTAGACGATCTTTGGCTGTGCTGACTGACGCACCAACTGCAATTGCAACT
This sequence comes from Myripristis murdjan, assembly GCF_902150065.1. Classification (NCBI taxonomy): domain Eukaryota; kingdom Metazoa; phylum Chordata; class Actinopteri; order Holocentriformes; family Holocentridae; genus Myripristis; species Myripristis murdjan. The sequence continues at coordinate 23,327,631 of NC_043990.1, read as the reverse complement.
TTTTGCCGCTTGGGGTCATCAGCGCTTTAAATAGCGCTGTGACGCGCAGCAAAATCCCTACAGAAAATAACTGTAATATTCCTCTAACATTACTTTAGGGACTTATTGTATGTCTCACTCAGTAGTGAGTTTTTGACACCGTGTTCCAGCAGTGGACTACTATTATAACAGCCCTACTCCTGTAATATTCAGGACTTTTAGTTGGTCTAGTGACCATATTGTACTTTACTGTAATTTTTATTATCTCCTATGGCATTTCTACTTCTCTAATATTCCTACGAGGACTTTCCATTTGTATAATGCTCCTATGAAATTAAATATAGGATTACTACAGTTCTTTCTCATATGGGAAGCCACAGCTAAGCCGGGGACATGAGCCGCAGGGAGGGGGAGGAGGGAGGGATGAGGCAGAGGGGAAAATAGACAGGGGGGTGGATTTGCTGGGACGCAGACAGACAGCAGACCGGCTGTCCCAAGCTGCGCTGATCCGTCACTCTCCGGCACCAGGCTGGAGTCCGCCTGCCTCCCCTTTATCAGCGGCCACCTGCCTCTCCGAGAATAACACAGCAGCATCAGAAAGCACAGGGCAATTAAAAGCCGCGCAAAGGAAGGAAATCAGCGAGGCGAAAAACTGACCGGTTTCTGGTGCCATCTCACCGCCACACAGCCCCCTGTCCTGCTGGAGGAGAGGCTGCGGTGGAGAGCGTCTGTGCGCACTTGGTAACCTGCTGGGTTTGTTGTCGTTACCAGGAGAGGAGCGCTCAGCGACGGGACTCACTGCTGGTGTGATTCTTAAACCGGGCTGCCCCCTCGGCGGAGACACTTGCATGGATGCACCATGGCCACATTTGTCTGCAGGATTCAGTTTTTAGATGATACCGATCCATTCAACAGCACAAATTTCCCGGAGCCGACCAGACCACCATGTTACACCTTCAGGGAGGATATTCCTCTTATCAACCAGATTGCCGGCGTCCACCGGCTTCTCAAAGCTCCGCACAAGGTATGAGAAAGACCTCGAGTACGCCTTGAATCACTCTTAGGAGGACAATATATGTTTGAATATTGTTGTAAATATATTTAAAAAAGGAGATGAAGAATTGTTTAGGGGTTTTGTTGTGTCTGATTCAGTGCACAAACATAGAAATACTTTTATATTTAATAGAGGAACCAGTTTACTTGGCTAGGTAAGACTTCTCACTGTGAGCCAACAGCAAATAAACTCCATACCCACCGGTCAGGAGCTATTTTGGGAGCAGATGCAAGCTCAACTGATTGGTTCTCCAGCCCCTTTGAGAGCAACAGGGTTGCAAATGTTTGCTTCAAAGCCTGGAGAATAGCAGCCTCACATCACGGGCCAAAGCAGAGCTTGGCTTGTTTGAGATTAAATGTCCCTATTTTATCCCATGCTGGCAAGAAGTGTGCTGAAGTGTCCTTGAGCAAAACACTGAATCCCCACCAGCTGTTCTGACTGTAGCTATCCTCTGACCTTTGACCTCCCTGTGGAGGAGCAAGACCAGAGAGAATTTCCCTGTGGTGAGCAGTGAAGTGTGTCACTGTTATCATCAAGATTATTTAAGAAAATATCCTCTGTTTGATATGTGCACTCTGCTTTCAGTGTCAGGGTGACAGGTGGGTGCACGGGCATTAGTGAGGCCAGATATATCCCAAGATGCCTAATTTATTCACAAGGGACAGTGAGGAGGGTGTCTGCAAGATTATGATGTGTGTGTCCTCTCTCTGTATAGACACTGTATACATACATATATGTACAATAGACACTGTACACACAAACACACACACACACACACACACACACACACACACTCATATATGTATATGTATGTGTGTGTGTGTGTGTGTGTGTGTGTGTACACTCAGTTGCCACTTTATTAGGTACACCAGTACAGTCTAATACAATCCAGTCCAACAGTTCTGCCATAAAGTTGACTTTTCTGCTGCCTATAATGCTCAGCTTTTCTTTTTGTCACAGTAACAGAGGTGTTCATTCAGTTCTATGTTTGGCATTGAGTTCATAGTTCTAATAAACATAGAATTGAATTTACACATTCTCCACAATGTCAACAAAGACTGAACAGTATAAACTTTGTTAAAAGGTAGAATTTCTGGCAGCTGCTGCATTTAACTGCAGTAGATTGTACAGGTGGACATAATAAAGTGGCCACTGAGTGTATGTGTATGTGTGAGTGTGTGTGTAGGTAGGTAGGTAGATAGATACATAGATAGCTAGATATGCTTATAAATACCACTAGTTACTGTGGAATGAAGTGTCACAGCAATACACGGATCCCCAGATCTCACACTGTCAAGGTTTACTCACACACACACACACACACACACACAAAAGTCATAGAGATGCAAGTGCAACATATGTTTGTTATGCACAAGTTATTTCCTTTTTTATATTTTTTATTATTATTATGTCTGGAGGATTTGGCAATACTGCTCACCTGTTTGCATTCATGCCAAGCCAACTGAACTGAACTGAAAGAATTGAAAACAGAGGGGATGAGAGAGAGAGAGAGAGAGAGAGAGAGAGAGAGAGAGAGAGATCGAGAGCGGAGGTTGAGTGCTGGCACGTCGCTCTGACAGCCAACCAGTGTGTTCAACAGCAGAGCGGTTTTCCAGACCAGTAGCTCTTTTGCTGTCCCATCTTTAAAAGCCACAAAACAAATGAAAAATGGCCCGCAGAACAGAAAATCTCATGATTACAACCTATATGAGATGGAGTAGTCCATGCTTGTGTTTGTAATTTTGTTCTCATCAGGCGGCACACTGAAAGCAACGGCAACTTGAATATCGCACTTAGATGCAGATTATAGGGATGGAACTGAACTGTTGCAAATTTGCCTGTCACAGCGTCATGACATTGAAGCCTGATGTTGAAAAGGCATGGAGGATTGTCTGGAGTGGCTCTGTCAAGCCGGAGGTGGAAACTGTGTCAAAGCTGGTCAGTGGTTGACATTTGCCTGAGCAAAGGCTTTTCGACCGATACCTCCCTCTTTCTTTCTTGATGAAGCCGGCCTCTCCTCTTCTTTCTTCCTCCTCTTTCTTTTTGTCTTGCTCTTTCGTCTCTCTGCTCCTCTTGTCTCAGAAAAGCCCGAGCCTACTGTATTATTATGTTGCGATGACAGAGCTCTCTGATTGGCTGGCTGGGCTAAATGTAAAGTATAGGTCACTTGTCCCAGAATTCCTGTGGTCAGGGCCTGGATCCCTCCGACACTTTGTTCTCCTCACTTTGGGTGCCGCGGTTTTCCTGACCTCTTCCTCCATCTCCTCTTCTACCTCTGACCATGCACCAGTTCATACACTCACACACACACATACACACACACACACACATACACACACACACAGGCTCACTGGCCATGGCTAAATCAGTGTCTCTGGTTTGTGAGAATAGGATCTGCACATCTATTTTTAACATATAAAACCTACAGTAACAAGTTACAACAAAGATCATATGAAAGTGATATGTGTTGGTTTCTAGGGTTACAGGATATTTAGTTACATTTATCATCACAGTACCACGAGTCTCCCTTACTTTTGGTTGTGCTGTCTTGGTGATACAGCATAAAAATTAATATCTACTGCACTGCTGCACTTATGTTAAGTTGTTCATGCCCAGTGGAGAAATGTAAATGTAAAAGGTCAGTAAGTTAAATTATCTTAAGAAAGTAGCACTGACTTACAGTAAGTTAGGCAAAAGCACACACTGAATATTCGACTCATCAGAAATTTCACCATCAAACTGCTGCATCTTTGCGAGACAAGTTCCCATTCCCCTCAAAAACAACAAAGCCCAGACATCACAGCACAATTTTAATTTCATTACCAAATTGTTTCCATTAAAGCAGCGCTGAGTGCTTTAATAGCTGCGCAGAACACACCCTCCCCTCACTTCAAAGAACCTGATCCACTGCTCCTCTGATTCCGAAAAAAAAGAAAGAGAAGTTCTTAAAAAGTCATCCTCTCAGTTACGTAAGGCCGTCGTTAACAGTCGACCCGCCGTGATCGCCAGCCGGCTCGGTGTTGTTTTAACGTGGAAGTAATTACTCCCTTACCCCCCTTTTTTTTCTCCCCTGACTCTTCTGGGAGAATTTGATTAAATGAGTGTAAAGTATACTAGCCACGAAGTGTTTCCCTCGCCCGGCCTGGAGCCTCTGACGTGAAGAGCTTGTGGTTCTTTTCTGGAGCCACCTCTCTCCGCCGTCGTCCAGCATGATGTGTTTTGTTATGTTATTACTCCTATTACTTCAACGAAGTGTTTTAGGAAAGAGACACCCTTTGGAGGGCGCCCTGTTAAGATATTAGGTTACAGAAGTGGTCGAGGGCTCATTTCTCGCTGTCCAAGCAGTATTTGTGTGATTGAGTAATGCGTGGATGAGGCAGAGCAGCAAAAGTAAGGGGAAAATGGAGGTGTTTGTGTGGAGAGAGAGGGGTTCGTTTACTTAGGACACGTGTAAAGCAGTATGGGGTAAGAAGACAGCCTCGCTCAGCTGCTTAAATGAGCACAACACAATGAGGAGGGAGCAGACTAGGTAAAATCTGGATAAAAATGCTGAATAATGCTGGCAGATTGAGCCCAAATTGTTTTTTTTTTTTTGTCTTTTCCTTCCTTAAGAACCAGGCCACTGGGGCAGGGTGTGATTAACCCCCCATGCTTCTCCACCCTACCCCTCCCTGTGAGCTCGAGATCAAATCTCAATCTGAGACTTTCCAAATCTCACTCGGTGCTTTAAGTATGGAGAACAACAATGCCAAAGCTTAGTGGCAACATGGACGTCGGTCCAGCCCAGCTTTCTCCTTCCTATCTCCTTGGCCTTGGCTGTGCAACCTCTTGTACTCGGAGCCCCTGCGGACACACCCACCCTTCAGCTCCTGTGTGCACGCTGTCTCACAGCAGAGTAAATATAGCAAGGTTATATTTAGGCCGTGAGTCCATCCGTCAGTCTGTCTCTCTGTTTCCAAGAGAGAGGCAGAGGGAAAGACAGAGCGCGGCAGCAGGTCTTGTGATCTGAGGTCTCTGCTGGTCAGAGAGTGTCGTCATCCAGCGGGACTGTGCTACCAGGGGGCCGCTTGGCAGCGAATCAGAGGCCGGGTCAGGTCAAACCAAAACCGACGGCGACGAGGTGTTAAATGGTAATGCAGCGCGTGATTCTGATCTCATTCACCTATATTCACGCGCCGGCAGCTGCAACAGTCGGCTCCAAAGATCGTAGTGGATTTCAAGAACGCAATCGCGTATGTTATTCTTTTACGAGTCAACCTTTGGATGGCTTCTCGCACCTGCCATCAACTTGTGACCGAGCTCATAAACATCAGTGCCAGTGGTGCTCTGATATACGACCGTGCACCTGGTCTGGGACCCAGCGGGGTTTCTCGTTACATGTCCATTTTGACACGCAGGCTCCTGCAGCGTTACCTTAGATCGTGCACTCGCAGGTGGAATGAGCGACAAGATTTTTCTGCTCTTGAGCACGACGGGTGGTGCTTTTGTACAAGCCGTTGTGTTTGGACAGCAGCGGTCCTTCACATGCATAAACGTACAGGAGATATAAAATATTGGAAGGAACGCAAATGCTCCTTCCACATGTGCATTCAGACGAATGTACACGGGTGCATCCCCCCTGCACATGCATGCATGCACACGCAAAAGCACAGACACGCAAATGCACACACAATGCCGTACGTAATCGCAAACGCAGCATCAACATGTCAAATTTTTCACAGCTGGCATTTGAAGGCACTTCTTAAAGCTTCACCTCCCCCTGTGCCCAGCCCCACCCCCCTCTCTCTCTCTTTCTCTCCGTCCTGCCCTCTGGTTTGCGTTTCATGTTCTGCAGGCTTTATTGCTACATCTCTACTAGTTAATTCCCTTAACAGCTTTGTAATGCTGAAAACAGAGCCGTGCCACAGATGGCTCTCTCTGTTTTCATGGACCACTGTACACACTCTTGTTCGTACCCTCCCGTTAACTGGCTTTATTTTATAGGCTCAAACGGTTTTAAAAAAAAGGGTGTGAAACAGACACAGAAAAAAGTGAAGGAGCATAAAAAAAAAAAAAAAAATAGTGGGCTCAGAGGCCAATGTCATTCCTGTGGGTGGGTTATGTACATCACACCCTGGCCTGCATGGAACTTTGTGTGTGTACAGTATTTCACATGCCACCCTGCACCTCCGAGTGCTCAGTGATGTTTTCTTTTTCCTTTTTTAGGTAAAAAGGCAGATTTAGAGCGGTCGGACGATTTTCCCCAAGTCTAGTCCTCTCAGTCCAGTTCAGTTCAGTTTTTGCTCATTTCTGTTCCGTTCCTTTCTGTTCAGTTTGGTTCAGTTCAGTTCGAGTCAGTTCAGTTTAGTTTGGTTTGGTTCATTTCATTGCAGTTCAGTCCTGTGCAGTTCATGTACATGTGCTGCTTTCAGTTTAGCTCAGTTCTCTTCAACCCTGCCAGTCCCATCAGTGGGTTCCTGATTACAAATGAAGGTTGCCCAGCTGAGCTTTGTCCAAACCCATGGAACTTTATTATAATAAAAAAAAAAAAAATCTTCAGTTCAGTTCTGTGTAGTTCATTTCATTTCAGTGTTATTTAGTTCAGTTCAGTTCAGCTAATTTCATTTCATCTCATACAGTTTCACAGTTCAGCTCAGTTTACCTTCGTTTAATTCCATTTAATTTATTCTCATTCGAGCATGCTTAAGCCAAAGTTCCTTAACAGTAAATTAACATGTTTCCTCCTCTCCATAGCTTGATGACTGTGCGTTGCAGCTGTCCCATAATGGCACCTATCTGGATCTGGAGTCTTCTCTGGCGGAGCAGAGGGACGAGCTGGAGGGCTTTCAGCAGGACGACACGGGGTGAGACTGACTCACATTTATATCTTCTGCAGTAACAAAACACGCACTCACAATCTCACTCATAACTGTCAAAACAACGCTAATCATTTGAGACAAAGCGAGGAGTCCTTTTGCCCTTTGCCTCCCTCAAACACACACACACACACACACACACTCACATTTTCTGAGTTTCTTCATTCCTCTAAAATGGGAAGAATCACAAGCTGCTGGATATGGATTTCTTGGAAGGACAAGTTCACGGAAAGTATGAAGCGCTCTGGAAAGCGGGACAGATGCGCCCTCCCTTCCACAGCAGCACAGAAAAGAAAAGCTCTGGGCTCTCATTTTCTCTCTCTCTTTTCTCGCTGTGTTTTTCTTTGTCATCTTCTCTGCGACAAAATATCATGTTGCAGAAGCCCGTCATCCTCAACAGTGCTGTGAAGCTATTGAGGCTTCGCAGTTGGCTCCGAAATCTTCTAGCAGCCTACAGTATGCTGGTGCCATCTTGGAGGTCCACTGGTGAAATGGAAATTCACTTCTATTGGCTAAACGTGTAGCAACTGCATTGCAAAAGGAGATATTTGGTGCAGATGTAAGTCGCAACATTGACGGGAACATCTCTGTCGTCCTAGGGGGCGTTGGTAAAAAACAGATGAAATATAAACAAAAATAAATCAATACATCTTAACAGTAACTATGGCCCCTCAGTGTAAGGGCACATTATGTCACCCTATATAAACAGGCATTGTCACAGATCACTGAGAAAGAGACTCTGATGGCAGCTGTTAACCGGCTGGAAGTGCATGTGTGTGTGACTGAGTGTGTGTTTGCGGAGATTTTTGGCATGGTGGAGTCTTCGGGGGTTGGGGGCAGCATGACAGGTGATGGCGGACACATAAACCCCGGTGTGAGTGCACTGTACTGTATGTGTGTTTGTGTACGCTTGTCTCCATGTGTACTTTTGTTTGTATTTGTGTGCGAATGTGTGTGTCATTGTTAAGCGCCTCTTAACCCATGTGACAGATCATGGACAGGTGAATAAAGGCGTGTGTGTGTGTGTGTGTGTTTTCGAAGCACTGGAGATCTTGGTGAACTGGTTGGATTGGATAGGCTTGTCTGTCATCCCAAACTGAGGCTGTAACCAAGGTCAGTTGTGAAAGTAGGAAATGAGCTGCACGTTGAGTTGGTTTTGATTCTTTCCATGAAAAAAAAGAAAAAAAAGACAAGCACAAAGGTTAAGGATGGATACTCCTGACTGTCCGTGTCCTCCCTCTGTTGGAGGAGTGCTGTTTATATAGTGTCAAAAATGAATAAACTAATCACACTCACACTTGTAAAAGAGAGTGTGTGACAGCTGCTTTAGCTTCTTAAAGGCACAGCTCATATTAAGAACCAAGCAAGTGGGTGTGAATTTTGAAATAGCTACTATAACATTATGTTGTGGCTATTTCTTTTGTAGGCAAAGCACTAATGAGACAAAAAGTCCCATGTTTTTGTTGTATGTATGGACAGTAGATATAAATAGAGGGCCATTTGAAATTGCAAAGCAGAAGACAACATGTACCATCTAAATTAATCAATACCAATGTTAAGGTTAACATTTATGTCTCTTCCCAATAAAGCTATAACAGCTTTATTTTGTTGATATTTTTTGAGAAAACAAATGCCTGACCATTAAAAAAATATCACAAATATTCAAATGTTAACTGCTAAATGCTAACAAGGGCCAAGCAGTGATGTAGTGGAAGGTATATACAGATATACAGAGTATACCCAATTCTTTTTCTAGCAATTTACAATATACCCACCTATCAACCAGAAAGCTTATTAAACATATAGAAGAGGCCAAGTGATGTCAGCGTCCAAGAAAATAAGGAAGACAACTTAAACTTGAAGGCCATACAGCTATTGCATTGATTTTCAAAAAGTTTCATAATACCCAAGGGTTAGAAAATATTCCCAATCAGTGTCATCCTTCAATAAGCAATCATGAAGTTAGTGCTCAATACAGGCGGCTGCTCTACCTGCTTGGCATTGCTGCCTGAGGCACCTCATCCAGTGCCCCTGTGGCCGTCTGCAGGGTCCCCAGCTGCAGACCACCAGTCACTGATGCTCCGCCCTCTTAACCCCGTGCATCTCCTGTTGGGAGGATATTTCCCTGCCACTCCCTGCAACCAACCTGAGGGGATGTTGACCCCCAACTCCCGTCTTTCCTCCTCAGCCAAAGCCAAGGACTGCTCTTTTCCAGCTCTTCTGCCAGCTCCTTGATGGCCCTTCGGGGTCTTGTCCTGGTTACTCCAGGACTGCAGTGGAGTCTGAAGGTGAAGCCATGACATCCTTCCTCTATGGGTGGATGGATGGTGTCCAGACGGCCTCCCTGCACTTGGCTGCCAGGCCAGAGTACTTCAGCCTCTTCCGTTCATGTGCTGTTTCCATTCCCACCTCTCGCGGGATGATGAGTTCAGTGATTAGGACCCTCTCGGCAGAGCTGGACCACATCATTATGTCTGGACGGAGAGATGTTGCAGTGATGGCGGGGAACTCCAGCTATTGAGCAAGGTCCACTCTTATGCTCCATGGCATACCTGGGTGGAGGAGTATGCCCGCTGCTCTCATGCTGGTCTTGACGTTCCCACCGGCTCTGACATAGTGGAGGGGTCTGTCATTACCCATGAATGAGTTGCTTTTTGCTTCCGCCCTGCAGTTTTCCAAAATTTCAGCCACCTTCTCCAGAACGTGGGTGTGGCACTACGTGTACCAGACTAGTGCCACCTTGCAGCCAGACAGTAAGTGCTGAATTGCATTGCTGATCTTGCAAAAGGGGGTGCTGTTGTCGCTGCCAAACCATTGGTGGAGATTTTAGGGGCACGGTGTCATAGGTTGCTCGGATTAGACAGCTGAGTTTGACTTGTAGGATCTTCCATATGTTCACCCAACCACGCCATTCAGGCTCCTTGACGTCCCCGAGCGACTGCCTTCAGGTACCGCCGCTGTTCTGCTCTTGTCACTTCTTCCGCCACCACGGCTTTCCTTATCTTTCCTGTTGCTTTGGAAACAATGTTGTTTCTTCCCAACCTAGGAAATAAACATTACTAAAAGGAAGGTTTTCACCTGAAAAGCTCACTTCAGTGTATTTGAAGTGCAGAAAGGTGCACCTGCAGCTCAGCTAATGTTAGCCATTGTTTTGTCTTTTTGACTTCACAACCGTGCAACACATTTGCTGGCTTGTTAGCATTTAGTGATCTTAAATCTCACTCTGATTCACAAATTTTCATTTTCCATTGTACTGAATTGGATAACTGCTCTTTCTCGGCGACCTGGTTTGACTGTCAGCGACATGCGCTTGCTTATCACTCAAATGGCAGGAAAAAATGAATGTGGGAGAAAAACAGTTTCATCCGCATCTCAACAACACGTGTTAACATTGTGCTCTATTTCCTAGCAGTGCTGATAACGCAGCAAAACACAGTAATAGGAAGCCAGCTGCTCTCTTGTTTGGGTGTCTGAGCGAGTCTTATCCCCGAATGCATGCTATGCAAGGCGAGTGTATTCCATCATTGTGTGTTATCAGGGCAGCGCTTTCTCTGCTTGGATGGGATGTTATCAGCATGTCAGCGATGGAAGTCACTGATTAGCCGCTTTAGGGTCACTTGATAACAGCTAAGGTTACAAGAGTGAGGGCCTTCAGACTGAGCATCCAGTAGCATGCCAACACTTTGCCGTAAATGCATTGCTCACAGCGATGCACAGAATTAGATAGAAGGAAGTACAAAGTCATTAAGTCTAATTATTTGTGTGTTCCTTCTGCAAATTAAACAGAGGTTCGGTGACTTCATTTTTGTGGTCAAAAAACCATCATGCATTTGTTTAATGTTTGCGTGGGTTCACTTTGTTTTCTTATTGGAAATATGTGCTGCATGTATGTGTGTGTGTGCGTGCGTGTGTGCACGTTTGTAGAATGGTATGTGAAGGTGTTTGTGTGCATATGTGTGTGTGTTGTGTCTGCTCCTGTGGTTCTGCTGTCTTCCAGGCTCAGATGTGTATCAGTATGAGGGTACAGGCCCAGTGCAGGCCGTCATTTGACTGACTACTCAGTGTTTTCCTCTTCCCAACATGCCTGCAGGGCCACTGTCCTGAAAAAAAAAAAACAACAAAATTCTTAACATCTTCATCCCCAAGAGATACTACACTTGTTTCCAGCTCTGGAATGCCATGACACTGAAATGAAACCATCTCAGCCGAACTACCTGACACTTTTTGCAGTGATAGACTTTCAGGACACGTAAACAAAACATGATAACGTGGCAACAATCACATCTTGTTTGCCAAAAAACTGTTTACTGCTTATTTCATCACACATTTAATCAACACAAACTCTCTCCCTCCCACCTCTCCCCAGGTCCAGAGGAAAGAAGCACAGTGTTATTTTACGGACCCAGCTGACCGTCCGTGTACATGCCTGCATTGGTGAGTGCAGTATGACATGTTTATGTATGTGTTTAACATGCATTTCTCCCTGGACCCACATACACACATCAGGAAGCCCGAGTACATGGTGTACTATACATTAGAATTGCTGTCCAGGGGCTTTACATGTGTACGATGCACGTGTGGGACTGAGACCTGGGACCTCCCACTCTGAGGCTTGGGACCTGAGAGGCATCAGCAGGCAACTGGTTTGACTGGTATGGAAGGTTTCTGCCCATTCAGCACAGCGGCACCTCTCATGTGGGACTGGGAATTCTTGTGATTAATTGCATTAAGCTTGCGCAGTGGGAGCTGTTACATGATTTGAGACAGAGGAAAGTGAAGGGAAGCTCTGTGTGTGTGTGTGTGTGTGTGTGTGTGGCTGGCTATGAAGCGAGTGGAGTGTGTAAGCACGGTGTCGGTGCACTGTGTGCTTGGGTTTTTCCCATCGGGGCTGGTGAAGCGTTCACAGTGTGATGCCCTCAACTCCTCAGTGTACAGTGAAGGGGCAGGGAGGAGGAGGGGGGAGGGGCGGAGTATCACAGAGAGTGGGAGGGAGACAGAAGAAAGAGAGGAAGTAGTGAAAAGTAGTGAAAGCGGAGGGAAGGATCCAGAAGGGAGAGAGGGAGTGGTAAGAGATGGAGCTCAACGTTTGACTTGCTTCAGTTGGTTGAGCAAGACAGAGCCAACATGTTGCTGTTACCACAATTTATGTTCCTTAATACCATCATTTATATTCTTTTGATTATCAATATAACCATGAAAACATTTTTTTCAGCAAATCTCTTAGTCAATATTGTTCATGTGAAACAACCGTTTCAACTGATTTTTGAAAATAAAATACTCAAGCGACCGGTGGAGCTGGTGTTAATGATATGCAAAGCAGCACCTCGCACCAAATCTGACCAAATATGTATGCATGTATGTAATTTAGTTTTTTTTTTTTTTTTTTTTTTTAAATGTAATAAAAATGAAATTCCCAGTTTGCTTTAGAGTTGCATTACAGTTCTCATTTTTGCCTTTTACCACTCACCACAGAGCACGCTGAAGTGTGAGCATGGAGCACAAGTGTCTGATGATCTGCCGGCCACACATGAATGATTTTGGTATCTATGTTGTCATCACTTTCTCATCACAGGGTAGTTGGTCAGAGGGACAGGCTTCCAAAAATGTATGCATATCTTCTAACTCCTTTTAATCGGTTTATGCCTACTGTATGTCACTTGTTTTTTTGTTTTTTTTTAATTTAAATAAATGCCCTTTCTCATGATCATCTCTGGGCACTTCAGCCTCTCTGCCACCATTTCTCGTTCCCTGTCTCACTCTCTCTCTCTCTCTCTTCTGGTTGAGCCCGTGGAGGTTTCTCACTATTCCTCCATGTCATGTCTGCATGGTCAACATTCTTCAGCGATAGTAGTGCTAATTCTGGATGCCAAAATCAGTGCCTGGGATTGGCTGGGAGCATCAGAGAGGGGTGAAGGGTCACTGGAGGCGGGGCTTAGCTTGTTAAATACTGAAAAAAAAAATGCATGCACACAAATGTGCATTGCTTTTGTTAAAAGAAGTGAAACACGTCTACCAATGAGGTGAGGTAACTCCACATTTTCCGTTCATTAACAGTTTAAAACAAACAAAAAATAAATCAGATGACTCAAATGGTGTCCAGAAAATGACATTTGATTCAAGAAATGCCTTCAAACAAGTCGATGTACTGGAAACTAGCAAGATCTCATCCCACTGGCAGATTAAGAAGCAAAATATTTTGAAGACTCAAAAATAGATTGTTATTTTTTTGGAATGTAGATAGAAGTTCCCCTTTTCCCGTATTAGGGAAGTAATCTATAAACATCAGCTGCATGTTTCCCAGCCTTTGTAAAAGAAGCAAGATAATAAAATACCAATAGATCTGGTTCCCTATCTTCTCTAAAGTGGGAGCTCAATAAAGTCCAGGGAGCATCTGAAATAGATGAGCCCTGCTCTTAAGTGGATGAGAGGCCTGAGTCTGCAGCCGTGCAGCCACCTGCTGCACACACACACACACACACACACACACATGCACACAGGGGCAAGCATGCATGCATGGATGAACACATCTCGTTCACTCCACATTTCTTGCGCCTGCCTCAAATGACTCTGAGTGATTGGAGTAGGTGGGAGTTTAAGCTAAATCCCCCTATCACGCTCATGCACTCATGCACAACACACACACACACACACACACACACAGGCTTGTAGGAAGGATACCCACAGTTTGTCTCTGTTAGAAGAAAACCAGTACCAAGCTATATTTGCATACCTCTTTCACCATAAATTAAAAAGCAACTTCTTATTAGAACCAGAACATCTTATTTGTAAAAAGGGCTGCATCATCACCATATGAGATGCTTTTCATTTTGAAGGGCAAGAGTGAAACTTTAATTTTGGCTTGAAGATCGAGTTTGCTCATTACATTGACCGCAATCCAGATTTCACTCAGCGTGGCACAGATGTTGGGCAGCGACCAAATACCGACCGGAATTCATGTGCTGGAGCGGCGGCTGTAATTCCACAGCATTAAACAGACATGTAATCAGACAGATCGAGCGAGTTAGCATGATCCATTCAGATCGACTGACCACTGCCTTCCCCCCTCCCTCACTATTGTTTCACTGCTCTACTCAGTTCAGTGCTCTTTAATCTGCCCGGGGCCTTGACCTTAAAATCGGCTGAGCAGCGGTCAGCATAAACTCTAAATGAGAAGTCTGGTACAATCAAGGATTTAGAGGCATCGGATTGCTTGTAAAATGATGTGTCTTTGGTCATTCGTTCATCTTTGGTCAACATATCCCCATTCTGGGCTTCCAGTTTTTTGGGAGTGAATTGATTGCGTATGGATTACTGATAATGACTCATTAAACATTTGATTTTTGTGATTAAAACGCCATAAAGGATCACTTCCTCAGATTTTTTTAATCTAGCGTTGGCCAGCCTAATCAGCCGTCAGCTGTGATTGTCATGGATCAAGGGCTGTTTGATATGAGGTCAAAGGTTAGGGAGATCCCCCGTCTATTCATTCACTGAACTCCTCTCAAGCTCATATGGGTGAAAAAATAACTGTATGAGAAACACAACTTTCACCAGCGTTACACAATCCCAAGCTGGCATCGCTACTAACGGAAAGATCAAATTATACGTGTGCTTGCCAGTTTGGGATTAAGGATGCTCTGTGATTCATGTGTGTCTGTGTGTGTGTGTGTGTGAGAGAGAGAGAGAGAGCTAATGAGTTTTTCTTTTCTTTTCTTTTCTTTTTTTTTTTTTTTATAAGGATATATTGGCATGGTCAGCAAAGCAGAGACTTTGTCTGCTGGTGTAAGCATTACCTTCCAGGCTGTGAGTTTGCACTGCAGAGACCTTGGTGGCACTTTAATGATCCAGTCCTTGTCAGCACTCAGCACCTGACGCCCTGGGAGATTGCAGTCAGTTTTGCAGGAATTTCTCATTTTTGCGGGTGAATTAAAGCAAACAGATGGAAAAAGTCCTGCCTGCACACAGACTGTACTCAGTTTTAGTCTTAATTTAGACAAGGTTTGGCTCAGGCCTATCATCTTTTGAGCTTTTTTTTTTTTCTCACCAATTTCTTTCCTCTGCTCCTTCTCCCTTTAGTCATATACAGCCATTTTTGCAGCCCGGTTGTCTCTATGTGTTTGCCCCCTTCCCTTCCCATTTCCGCCCCTTCTCTCTGTTGATCCTGTGGCCTGCAGTTGAGTCAGACTGGTTAATTTTAGCCCCCCTCTGTTGCAGCCGACTTGTTGCAGCCCTTAGCTGCCGGGGTGAGAGAGGTGGTGCGACTGTAGGTGTTATCTTTGGAAAGTGTTGACAGCACAGAAACTTGTGAGGAAGGTGGCACCAGCACTGAGACTCCATGAGCCGTTGCTGCGAGAGGGAGGATGCACCAGGGGGGGAACAAAGGCAGATGGGCAAGAGGAAGAAGAAGAAAGAGGACAAGGCACACTGAACAGGGTTAAAGGGAACTGACACCAAAGTTTGTCTTTCCTTACGTGACAGCTTAAATCGGCTCTATAGGGAAGACTTTCATGTTAAATTGCGGCCAAAAGCAGCAAACAGCTCAAACGGGCTCGATTCCAAAAGGGAATAATGCTTTTTAATGGATGCTGAATCCTTAAAAAAGGGTCAAAGGTCAGCCTATGGCTTTAGTGGAAAGCACCCTCATTTGTGGGCTCTTAACATTTTACTGGCATGGACATTTCGACAGCATCCTCAGTGTGCAATGTGCTGAAACATCCATGTCAATAAAATTTTAGACCCCAAAAATGAGAGTCCTGACCAGAGAAAGCAAGTCTCACTGATACAATTTTTTTTTCTTTACTTCTTTTGTCCCTTTGGTACAAAACATCGCAGGCTGGCCGGGTTGGTAAACATTAGCATGCTGTGTGCTGCTTTTACTGTTGCAGTTTTACATGATCCGAACAATGAAGTCCGGGACGTTTTCCCAGCCCAAGCCTTCATTTTCCCCAAGCCGCCTCAGTTCCCAAGATCTGCGGATGAGAAAGAACCTACTGTAATTAAACGCAGTGTAAGTCATCAAATATAAACGGAGGATGCTATGTGACAGGTAAAGCTCCCTGTAATGAGTGCTGCAGCAGGTGAAACAAAGAGCCGGAGCACGGAACAAAAGACCTCGCATGTGTTTGGAGCCGGTTCAAACCCTCGCCACTTAGCTCAGGAATTCAGCCCCCTCCTTTTTTTTATTTGGCTTCTATACGGTTGGATTTTTGCGCCCCAATTATCTGTCTCTAACGACCCCCCGCAGCATCGTAAGGGGTCGGGAGGTTGAGGTGAAGGTAGGCTGACTTGCTTTGATTCGTGCCGGTCGTGCTGTTGCATAACAAATTAGCAGGGTGTCGAAAACTGAGTCAAAGTTTGTGTTGCGTCTCTCTCTCTCTCTCTTTCTCTCTCTCTCTCTCTCTCTTTTTGCCTACTTATCCCTAATTTCCTCTCTCAGCAGAGGATTAACGGTTCCCACGTTACGCCTGTCCACACATTTTTTGCCTGCCCTCTCCCTTTATTTAACCCTATTTTCACTTCTTAACCTACTTTCATACGTCTCACCTTTACATCAGCGTGGATAAGTGTGGAAAAACAGCGGATTACAGGGCTGGTTGATTGCAGCTAGTGGATGAAGAAAATGCAGTCCTCGCTTTACCATCGAGGCTCCAGTGGTCCTGACAGTGGTCTGACCTTGGGAACTTGCAGAAAGAGATGACTGCAGCTGGCTGGAACAGCGATTTAGTGTGTTTATGTCCCTCCGCAGTAGGAGATAAGGTCTGGTAATGGCATGGTGTGACAGGGAGATAATGCTTGGTAATGGGGAAGGTGGGGGGTATAAGGACAGCTCTGAAGTGTGCAGCTGTAAAAGTCCACACACTGCCTTCTATCGAATATGCTGCACCGAGCAAGCATGCTCCACCTGACCTCCTTTCCACCTTCATCCTCTGTTATTTTACATTTCTCGTGCCCAGCTGGTTCCGCATCTCCCAATTCCTCCCCTCATTCCTTCTCTAACCTGTCCGCATATTTTTCTTTTCCCAGCGTGCCCTCTCTGCTTTGTAAATCTATATTTGCTGCGCAGGTCCACATATACGAGTGTGTGTTCTGTTAAACACCTGTGACATTAGCTCAAGCTGTAGAGGCCAGTGATCCTGCTGTGTGTGTGTGTGTGTGTGTGTGCAAGTATATCTTGCCATGAATTGTTTGCCTGCTCTTCACAAACACACGCAGACGGGTTTAGACCTGTCACTCACTCTGTTTTATTGATGCTCGGCCCTGATACCTTGTGGATGTGCCTGTATGCCCGT
Organism: Myripristis murdjan; assembly: GCF_902150065.1. Taxonomy (NCBI): domain Eukaryota; kingdom Metazoa; phylum Chordata; class Actinopteri; order Holocentriformes; family Holocentridae; genus Myripristis; species Myripristis murdjan. The sequence goes on along the minus strand of NC_043990.1, from coordinate 23,310,454 downwards.
GCTTGCACGTGTTTGTTGATGGTTATGCCTCTGTGGCCTTATTTTGGTTCCACTAACTCATTACATGAAATCAGCCGTTATGCATTCAGTACACAAGGCACCCTCTTCTCTTTTCATCCCTCTTTCACCGAGAGAAAGGAAGCGGGGATGAGAAAATCCCTCAAATAGTTTCCCCTCTACCCTCACCGGCAGCTGAAGCCCCAAGGAGCAACTGACAGCATTGCACCCACATGAGTCATGCCTTAGTTACTGCTGAGGGAGATGGGGAGATGGGATGATGAGGCATAAGGGATGGAGGTGTGGAGCGCTGGAAGTGGTGGAATAGTTTTACAGCGGGAGCCATCGCACCGGGCCCGCATCATGCATCCATCCTCCTCTCCAGCTGCAGGAGCTGTCTTCAAATTGTCTGTCCTGCCATTCATCAGCTTAGTTAATTATTGCATGAATTTAAGTGGGACCTCTGCAATGGCGACATGTGTGGGTGTTTTTTTTTTTTTTTTTTTTTTTAACTTTGGGGAAGGGAAGATATGAATAGACAGGGACAGACAATCAAAACCATCTCTGCCAGGAAGCTATAAGCAGACGGCAACACAAACAATGCACATTGCACTACTTATACTACAGTTGTGCTTTCAGGCTGCATAATCCCATCAAAATATGCGGTAAGAATAGTATCTGGTTGTTTATGGCTTTTATGGTTTGGCTTTGTAACCCGATTGCACGGAGGAGCTGTGCGCTCCATTGTCACTCTATTTGCTGCGGTGTGGTGAGTGCTGTCTGCGCGCTACGGTGTTGTGCGCTCTGTGGATGTGGCAGGGTTTTCCCTGGGCTCCTGTTATGCTGACAAACATGAGCAACCCAACTGCTCTGCCCTGGCACAACATGCTGCTGTTTGGGGTTTGCTCTCCCGCGCTTCACTGCACTTACTGGAAGAAAGCAAGAAATATGACACTTCATGTGTGTGTACACGTCTGTGGGTTTGCCCCTGCTTGTTCATGTATATGTGTACATGTATGCACCCGAGTGTGCATGCACAAACCTCTGGATGGCCTGTTTTAATCATTTGAGAAGATTACATAATGCAATAAAACATTACAGTTACCAAACGCTAAACATCCAGAATGCACTGGAGAGTCTGCTGGGCTTGGCATCAGATTCAGCCATGGGGTTAAGGGATAATGGTTTTAGGGGATGTGTGGAGAGAGCTGGGGAGAGGAACGATTTCCAGGGAAATGGTAAATCATTTAGAGAGGGAAACACAAGGGAAAAACAAAGCGAGGAGGAAATGCACCTGCCAGACAGAGCAGCACTTGGCCAGGAGCTCCACAAGTTATGTCATCCTCCTCCTGTAGTACTGAGAGGAGAGGAGAGGAGAGGAGAGGAGGTGAAAGAAGAGGAGCAGAGAGGAGAGATGACAGGAGAATATGAGAGAAAATCGTGTGAACACTTCTGGAAGGTGTAATAGCCACCGATATTCTTTCTGTTTTTCTTAAAACAGGTGAGAGGGAGAGGATTTCCTCCTGGCACTGATGCAGTCAGGGCTGTTCCTTGCAGTCCAGGCTACTGCAGAAACAAAATGACATTCTGCTGCAGATCTGCTGAGTGCATTTAGACACACCAGGGGGAGGGGGGGGGGGGTTCAGTAGCAAAGAAGGTGTGAATACTTGAGAATTAGAGAGAGAACGACGGGACATTGAACTAAGGAGAATTAAAGAAAGAAATGAACAAAAGAAGCTGTATTTGCTTGAAAAAAGTTTTAAAACAGTTACAAATCACTGTTATTTTTTCACTGGAATGTGTGACAGTGACAGAATATTGTTGATCACTCAGAATCACTGTTTTTGTCCTAGTAAGTAATGTAATATGAAATAATGTGTCACAGTCCTATTGGTTCTTTAGTGTTGTTGTTTTTAATACTACTGCCCTTGTCTCTCTTTCTCTCTCTCTCTCTCTCTTGCTCTTACACACACACACACACACACACACACACACCGGGCTGCTGACGGGGGGGAACACCAGGTCAGTTATCCCGGGCCTTGGGTCAAGTTAGGTGCCCTCTAACTTTTAAATAATATGCTGGGGGAAGAGGGGTGGGGGGTGGAGATCATCTTGCCCTGGGCATGAGCAAAACACACTGCGGCCCTGCATACACACGCACACACACACGCACACACACCCCAGCAGCAACAGGTGGAAGCTTCACAGCGGAACTGACATGGTCTAACCTCTTTCCTTAAATATATCCACCTATGGTCTTACTAACCCCGTTACAGTCATTTGTCATGGGTCCTTTAGAGACAACACACACACACACACACACGCGCGCACGGTCGGACAGACAGAGAGACGAGGGAGGAGGATAATAACAGGCAAGTGTGGTATGAGTCAGAGCGAGATTTCACCCAGCTAATCCACTCAACAAGCAGCGAATATCCTCCAATATCCTCCCTGTTTACTCTCTTGGGCTGCTGTAGTTTCTGTGTCTACAGTGTCTTTCTCTCACTCTTTCTCTCTCTGTTTGTCTTCCTCTCCCTTTCTGTTTGTTTTTTCTCTCTCCTGTGCTCTCTCTTACTCTTTTTTTCCCCCTCTCCCTTTCTCTATTTATATGTCTCTGTGCCACTCTGTCTCTCCTCTGCATGTCCCTCATTTTCTTGGTCTTATTTCTGACATGCGCTGCCGCCGCACATGAGCTGCCGGGGCCCGTGAATTCACAGTGACATAAACAGGCGGATAAACAGTGAGACGAAGCATGAGAAGTGAGAGGGGGGGGGGTGAGAGAGAGAGAGAGAGAAAGAATGAATGAGAGAGACCGGCGGAGAGCGAGGGAGAACAGTGGTCGCTTGTTTCACACGTGCAGACTTGGATGCGGCTGTGAACACGCTGTATTCTCCGCAGACGGCTGTGCGTATGGCTGCGCGCTGCGAGGGAAAACAGCTCACACTTAAAGAATGAACTTTCATGCAAACAACGCAATTACAGAGCGACTGTGTGAAGCGACGCCAGCTACATGCCTCAGTTTGGCTAAAGTAACATGAAAGGAATTTGAAGGTGTAAACAAACCATTACCATGTTAATCCTGAAATACTGGTATAATTAACACGGACAAAAAAAAAACAAAAAAAATGACTGTCACTGATAGCCTCTGCACTGCATTTTACAGTGTCTGCCACCGGAGCAAGCAGCAATATCCTCTTTGCAAAAGCAAGCACAGGGCTTTACAAGAAAATGACTTTTAAAGGTGCCTTATGCAAAACTGATCATTTAGACTCAGCTGGCAAAATTATACAAGTACATAGTTTATCAGTGAGTCAGTGTGAGACATCAAATTGTTCATCAGAGTTTTTTGTCAGCTGAGTTTTAAAAGTCCTCATTTCAATCAACAGAATGAAACCTCTTTCCCACCTTCGAACCCAAAGTGTGATTCAACACCCACAGGATTCAAACCCTTTGATATAACTACAAAACTCTCATTTTCATTTGCTTTTAGTTGGTAATTTGATAATGATTGAGAGTGTGTAGCAACGTGTCACTGTCTCGTACAGTACAATGACTGTGCATGCGTGCGTGTGTGTGTGTGTGTGTGTGTGTGTGTGTGTGTATTTGTGTGCGTGAATGTAGAGTAATACTGTAGCTAAACCTGTCGGGCTTAGGCCTGTCATCGCTGGGCCTCTGAGAAAAGCTTGGTTTGTTTTTGTTTATGTTGTGGGTGACTATTTCTGTGTGTGTGCGTGTGTGCGTGTTTAAATGTGTGTCACTAAATTTCCTCCCTGAACATATGACATTTACTAGAAAGGTCATAGTCCTGAGTGTACATTATGAGTGTGTGTGTGTATGTGTGTGTTAGTGTATAAACTATGAAATATAGTTGTTTATATTTGTGTTCATGAGAGAGGATTAATAGGTGTCATGTGCAAACTTGCTTTCATTTACTGCAACTTTGTGTTTGCATTTATGCCTGTATTTGTACTTGTATTTGTGTGTGTGTGCATGCATGTGTGGATCTGTGTGGTTGTGTATGTGGTTGTGTGTGTGCCTTTGTTGAGCCCAGTGTAAGCTCTGTCTAGGTTTGTCTCCATTCTTTAAACCTCATGCAGCCCACAGTCAAACCCTGGAGGTCTCTCTCTTGCCCTCCCCCTCTCTCCCTCTCTCCCTCTCTCTCTCTCTCTCTCACACACACACACACACACACACAGTGTTCAGAGGTCCTCTATCGTCATCTGTACCATCAGCAGCCTGCAGTACTCATATTGTGTGCCAGGGCCAAGACCAACAGACAGAAAATAGACAGCCGCAAAATAGCCGTGTTGTCCTCAGCGCTGTGGCCTTCGCTCTCCTCTGTCTGCCAGCTTGTCCTTTTCACTCAGCTGACATGGGACTGAAATTGTGCATTATTGTCCACAATATAGCTGCTAGAGTATTTATTCACTAACTGCAGAGATATGGACATGATGTGCCATAGATTTGTGCATGCAAGACGCAAGCACAAATCCCAGCGCGGAACCATCTGCACATACATCGAAATACTGATGTAAAACAGAGAGATCTGAAGGAACTGAAGGCAAGCTTTCATAATGACCTTGAACATGACCTCGAACACCTCTGGTGCACACAAATGATCATCCACTCAGATTTGTTTTTCTTTTTTTTCTGTGCAAAAATGACACTTATTACGTGGCCACTTATGAAAGAAAGCAATAATTTGACACAGAGCATGATGTTCAGCTGAATTTGCTTACAGGAGCAACTCACCTGACTGCAACCACCCGAAATGGTGGTAATTTTAATGAAAGTCAAAGCATCCACATATAAACCTGCTTGCTGTATGTTGTAAAATGCCAGGAGGGATAAAGCAACAGGGAATATGAGATAATTCAGATAATAATTCATAAGTGTTATAACACCAATCAGCCTCCAGCAAGTGTCACTGATAGCTTGATTAATGAGAGTAAATGCACAGGACTTTATGAAGAGATACATGAATGTTTTTTCCAAGTTCGAAAGTTGTATTTATGGTTATGACAATATGGTGTGAATGCAATAATACATTCACTAACATGCACAACAAGTCATTTGAGGTCTATTTTTTGTCTTCTTTTTGTCCTCACTTTTGGTTCTTGATTCTTTTTTGTCCACACACCATGCACCGCATGACCTGAGCCGAGAGTGAACCCATGCAGTATCTGGGGGTCTTACAGTATGTTTGATACCCAACCCAGCCCTCTATCTTTAGCTTTATACCAGTGCAGAGAGGGAAAGACTCTCTGGGATTAATTCAAGCTCTGTAGCGTGCCGTGACAGCCCCCTCCTCCCCTCACCTCTTTATTTTAGATCCCCACTGAAAGCGAAGTGACTGATTGGCCCAGACAGCCGGGAGGGGGCTTTTTTCAGGGGTGCAACGAAATCCTCCAGATACACGAGTCAGCGGTTAGAACTGCGTTTAAATGCAGGACCACCAGCTGTATCACTCTGAAACGATTCACACCCCCCCTCACCCCGACCCACAGACAGTGGTACCATCCTTAAAAATATTACCCTTGGTTGACCTTAGTCTGTGTTTATGTGAAAACATCCTCTGACGTCAAAATGTGGCACAGTGAAATCACCCCCCCACCCTCCCGCTCCCAAGTCAAAATACATACAGCTGAGGAAGACACACTTCCTCAGCTGTATGTATTTTGACTTGTTGTGCGGTGAACCTCTAGTTTAACATGAATGTGTTTCGATTTACTCAAATACATCTTGTGCACGTGTGTATTTTCTTTGCCGGGTGCCAGGTGCTCTGGTTTGGAACACACACACACACACACACACACGCACACACACGCACTTACACACACACCTATTGACTTTGCAACTGCTCAGCGCTACAAGGGATAAATGAAAAACCTTGTTTAAAACAGGATGAAAAAAGAGAAAAAACAGCATTGCTACCATTATCATCATTATTATTAGTAGTAGTAGGAACAGTAGTTATCAAAGTAATAGTACAGAATAATAGTACAGTATTTAGCATGGCGACATATTGCCTCTTCTTGTTGGATCTCTGCTCCAGTTGACTAGCCTACTCATCTCTTTTGTGAAAACTCGCCTTTATTGATTGCGTCACTCTTAATTCAAGGGGATGGGTGTTGTTCGAGTGTGTGTAAAGTTTTGGCTTTTCTCACTGATCACTGAAAGGTCATACATTACTTAAGGAACATTTTCATGGCTTGTATGGTATCTTTTTGAACATGTAGACTCCCACCTTTACACTGCTGTTCCTCTCACTAGCTCACCTCCTGCTTGGCTGGCAGCCTGTACTGTTCGCTCCGGTCATGGATTAACCTTAGTAATGGTGCTAGATGCTTTTTTCTTTTTGTCGGCGTGCTAAGAGCAGCTCTGCAGAGTCAGGCTCCAGTTCTTTCAGTCAGGCACTGGTTTTGATCATGCGCTTGGTGCGGTGCACATGGCATTGTGATAAAACGCAGCGCAGTTCTGAGCATAATGGCTGTGGATTAGGCCTAGTGTTAGCCTGAGCTGGCCTGTGTGTGTTTTTCTGTGTGGAGATGGTCCAGTAATGTCCAGGGATTAGTCAAAGCTGAAGGGTCACAGCACTAATCTCATTAGGGCAGGAGGAGAAGGAGGGAGCTGACCACTTCTGAGCGACTTAGCAGACAGCCTTGGCATTGGGGGAATCCCCATATCACTGCAGAGGACACCCACACACACATGTACGCACATGCCCATGCCCAGGCGCGTGCATGTGTATGTGCATTGGCGTGTATGCATGCAGCGGTTGTTCTATTGCACTTTATCTTCTACACAAAGCATTATGCAAATGCACATGAGTTAGTTAACATATACCCTGCAAAAATATCCCTCTCAACAGATCAAAGCTGCTATTGAGTCTTCAAATCTTGCTTTTGCTAAAACAAATAATGATACTAATAATAATAATAATAATAATAATAATAATAACAATTATCAGTGAGATAAAATGGGAATGGGAATTCCTTAAATGAAATTGCATTGGAAACAAGTGGAATTGTATGATCTCATTGTTGTGGTTTTTCGCCTTGCTTTAAAACTGAAGCTAAATGTCTTAAAATGGACATTTTTTTTTTTTACATTTTACATTTGATAATTTTTTTTACAGTGTAGGCATTGCTAGAAGCCTGTCCTAAGACACTGATGATATATTGCTGATTTAAGAAGTGTAGATATGATTTTTTTGTCGCTTCATGTGCAGGCTCACACTTGTGGCACTGATGATATGATGAATCCAGTGCGAGTGCAACACGAGCTCAGCCAGTAACTGGACTCCAGTGTCCATCTCACTCCACCAGATAAAGCTCTAATTATAGCGTGAGCTCGGCACACACCGGGAAAAGGCTCTGGAATTATCGAGGTGTCAACTGGGAGTGCATATAGACATGTGTTGTAGATTTTGCGAGTTTTGTGAAGCTGTGTAATATCATAAGGGCTTATGGTGCCATGATTTTTGTTTCACTCATGGTGTGAACTGAAAAACAGATGGCATGAGTAATAAATTTTAAATGGCAGTATATTTTCATTGGGTAAATGATGTACATGCGAGCACGTGTGTGCGTGTGTACGTGTGTGTGTGTGTGTGTTTTGGGGGGGGCACGCATGTCAGTGACTCTCTCTGCCTGCATTTTGCCATATATCTTTCTTTGGTGCACACTGTAAAAAATACCCATCTTACCAAATCATGTAGTCAAATAGTAATTGTTAAAAGCATTTTTTTCTTAAATGAAGGAATGAGAAAAAACATGGCATTGCAAAATGTTGTTGAATTAGGTTTTCTTGGTACTAGGGCAGTGATTTGCCTGGTATTGCCTTTGTTCAAGATACTGACATTTGTCTCTAGAAAAATTCCTGAAACGGCATTGGAAAACCGGGGAATTACATCACCCCATCAGCAGAATTTTCCCCTTGCTTTAAGAAAAATAAGACTTTCAGACCCAATATTAGACTAAATGACTTGTTAAGATGGACATATTTTGCAGTGCATGTGAGGTCATGGTAAAACAGTGTGGACACGAAGAACTGTGAGTCCTCCAAAACAAAACAGTAAAACTCTAAGCAACCTATAAATGGAAGCCTGCCTTTTCCTTCATCCATCTGTCTGCACTCAGCGAACACAGGCACTGGCTTATACATGGCCTCACATACACACACACGCACGCACACACTCACACACACACACACACGCTCTACGCAAACACATACACAAACACACAAGCCACATCGACACGTCCCAGCGAGTATTCCAGCCTTTCTTGTGACAACAATAAAACCTGGGGCCAGGAAAAAGAGAATGACCGGGAAAGGACACGTGGACAGACAAATCATCCCTCCATCATGTCAGCGCCATCCATCTGCCATTTTTCTTTGCTCCGCATTCGCTTGCTCCCACTGCTACTCCTCTGTTTCTCGGACACAGTGGACGGTATCATATTAAGATGTGTTACTTTCCTAGTTTGCGTTTCGCTGTTATTTCAGTCTCCCTCGTCAGGGATGCAGGCACTGAGGCGGCGTTGTGCCTGTTTGTGTTCCTCCAAACCGTTAGGCCCAGAGGTCGAAGGTCAGAGTGATTTGTTGATTTATTTCCCGGTTGAATCCGCCATCACTCCAGAGAGGCAGTGTTAAGACAGCTGGAGCCATTAGCGCCAATGGGAAAAGGGCCCATTGATTATTTGTGAGCGTTATAGTGTATTTACACTGGAGCAGGAGGCTAATTAAGTTGACAAGACATTGTTAAGCCAATATGAGGCAATTATGGGGTATTGCCATGACAATATTAATGTTGGCACTGGTTCCTACTAACACTGCACTGCACTCCATTTATCACATCATTTAGCCTATTATTGAGACTTTGAGTCTTCTTTTCTTTAAACCAAAGAAGTGTCCATATCTTGAAAAACGGCAGAATAAGGCAAATTAGCTCAATATCAAGAAGGTAACAGATGGTTGCACTGGAAACAAGTGAAATTACCTCACCGCGCTGGCAGATTGTGCTGCTTCACTCAAGAAAAATATGATCTTAAGACTCGGTGTTACATTAAATGGCTCGTTAAAAAGGAGTTTTGCGCGGTGTGACCTGCCAAAGAATGTAAAAAGGTGTGATTTTTTTTTGCCTGTTTGACAAGTTAATGTGAATGCAACACACAAAAATAGCCTCATCTCTCCTCTCCCTGTGATTCATCCCTCCGGGCGCGTGCAGTGTAGCGCATGTTGTACAGAAGTGCTACTTTAGCAGATGCTGCTGAGCGCCCGTTGCTAGCACCTTCCTGTCGGCTCTCATGGAATCTGTCCCTGGCATATGAAATGTGCCCCGACAGCACGTGGCATACTGTACATCGGCTGTCTCCAACTAGGCCAATGTATCAATCGCATGATGTGTGTGTATAGCAGAGTATCTGTTTCTCACATCAGCGTTAGCTCACACAAAGGGCTGTGTGCACAATACAAATCCAGCTCACCTCTCTAGAAATACAAACATGCTGTGTAAGACACTGCAGGTACAATAAAATGAAAAAAATAAACATAAATCAACACTATTCTGATAATGAAATTCAATAACAGTTTATGTTGGTGGTTTTTCTCCTCATATTGACCCCTTATGATGGTGCTTGTAATTCCCCATTGTTTCACACAGCTGCATCACTGGTGCCAACTCCACACCAGAATGTATTGCCAAGTATTTGAGCCTTATCAGTGCTTTTGACATGCTCCTGTGGCACGGCAGTCTCTTTGGTAAAGGTTACCCTGACAGGCCCACTCGAGGCCTGATGGAGAACATGACGGGACAATGCACTGAACCGGCCGCTCGGCCCCCGAGGACCCGACTGAGCGTTCCCTTCATTTTCAAGTGGCCACTTGATTTCCTGGGAAACCTGAAGAGCAACGACAAGGAAATCGAACTGAATTGGCCGTTTGAGAACAGAATCTGCCCTTGTAGCTATTTGGAGTCGGTTCTGTTTTGTCCAGTGCAGGTCGAGGGCCACCTGTCACACACACTCTGCTCTCCGTGTTGTGCAATGCGATAAGAAAATCCGGCGAGGTTATAAGGAGCTGTGTTTGCGTGTGTTGAGGTGTGTGCAGTGAGGTACTGCTGCAGTCAGTCAAGAGAAACAGTCAACAGAATCGGGTTCCACGTGTTGTGATCTGTTGAAAATATACTGCCTAACGACACATCGTATTATAACCCTGTTTTGATGTAACATGGCTCCACAAAACTCATGAAACCCAAACCACGTGTCCACACATTCACACAGTCACATGGGATCAAGCCATGGCACAAGTTCTGCATGTTCTCCTGTGTTCAAGAAAACAACCTTTAAGGAAAACCTCACTCAAAAAACTCCATATCATGTATTGATTGCTTATGTTGAGAATGTCTAACGAGACAATGGTATGCAATTAAAGCCGTTTTTTGTTTGGGCATTCAAGACAACTTGGCGTAGGTAAATGATAGAAAATATACAGTATAGTTTTTGAATGAAATATTCCTTTAATCTCAGCCCTGTTGTCAAGAGCTGTCAGTGGATTCTGATGCTGGTAAGCAACCAGCTCACTGATGTCATTTAGCGTCGGTAAAATTCAACTGACCAGCCTCAGACCTCAATGCAAGCCCACAGCAGGATTTTGGCTAATCATTGGCTGAGCCCTAGTTAGTGATTGGTACTGATAGATTAGGGGTTCGGAAATGGGATGTGTGCTCCAAAGAGAAATAGATTGACCTTTGCCCTGTGGCAGTTTCAGCGTCACTCTCATACAGAAAGAAACACTCAATGAACTGGATAGACTCTTTCCTGTGCCACAGGCAGCGACTGTGTCCCATCTGTCTGATGCCTTGTCACAGCGACACAGCGAGAAACTAGCATGGTGGCGGCTAAATATGACACAGCAAATGTGACAAACAGCCAAAGCTTGCATCAATAGTGAGCAAAAAAAGCCATTTGTGAAAATAGGACCATGAGAGTGGCATTCAGGTGGATGCCCTGTTACAGATCTCCATTCCTGGAACTGGAAAGTTGCCAGGTTGGTTGGTTGGAATGCTGGTTGAGAAAATCGGAGCAACATGTACTGGGACGGTGTTTTACTGAAGTAACACAGTCTTGACATACATGTAGTGTATTTTTAGAAAGGGAAATTCCCGTTTTTCCAACTTAAAGGGTATCAACTTTCTGTCTCCTTTTTACTTGCACACATTTATTATCCAAAAGCAACTGGCCTCCTCTCCTCCTGTCAGACGCCGGCCTGTACTCTGTGGTCACTGTGCTTCTTCCACTTTTCCTCTCCTCTCCTTTCCTTCCCTTTCCTTTCTTTTGCTGTTTAGTATTTATATTTGCATTATATTTGTTGTTTGCCTCATTCCACTGTATTTGCTTGAATACAGTGTATCATCAACATGACCTCTTTGCCAACTGTAGCCTATCACAGATGGCTTTTATGATGCTGGTATTTATCTCTAAATCATTTATCTTGCAGAAAGGGTCCTACAGATGGAGAGATGGACAGGCCTATAATTCTTAGCCTGTGTGTGGAATGATAATGATTTTGACCCTGACTTTGGGTTAGCCTTGCCTAGCTGAGAGACAGTTACCACTGAAGTCCAGACAGGCCGGCTCCGCAGCCAGCTAACCCACGTAGGGGGGCGTGTCCTCTGGCCTGTCCAGCTCTCACCTCCATATACTCCATCCAGCCCCCCTCCTGCCTGCCTGAAGGATTTAGCACACACACACACACACACACACACACACACACGCTCTCAGGATTCACACATGGTGTTTCCCAGGCTCCCCGCTGACACACAGTTGGACGCACAACCGTTCATACACAAAAATGTATGGGCAACCAGTAAAAAATGCTTTTGAGCCTTGATGCAGAGCACGTAGGAAAATTAATTCTGTCTTCTGATCATTATGTACAAGTACAGTAATACAGAACTATTTGGAAAAAACAAACAAACAAACAAAAAACATGATAGCTTGATAAAATATGTAGCCTACTAGGGACTTGTTTGGTTTCGTTTGCGTTTGGGGTAGTTCTCTTGTTTTTATGGTATAAAGGCTGATTGCGGTTTTTTTGTTTCTTTGTTTCTTTGTTTGTTTTAAATACATAAAACACGGGAACCTAAACTGAATGAATGAATGAATGAATGAAGGCTTTATTTTGAACATGCAAAAAAACAATACAGAATAGTTGAAACAACAAAACATGTCCAAAAAGAAAAAAATTCTCCATGAATGTTACTAAAAGTTTCCCTTATTATTGTTAATCAATTGCTAAACATGGATTTGGTTACCTGATTGATTAACACTGTGTGTGAATGAATGAATGAATGAATGAATGAATGAATGAATGAATGAATGAATGAATGAATGAACAAAATTGAATGAATTGAATTGAATGAATGAGCAAAATTCTTATAAAAATAGAGCTGCAACTATAGAAATAAAATAGCAATATGAAAGAAATACCATAGGAAATAAAACATCACTCATAAAGTCACTGTCGAGGACCACAGACACATAAACAGTCAATTCCTATAAGAATATATAGTGATGCTACAGGGGATGAGATATTATCGTTATCATAAACACACGGGTAAGTCCTAGGAACACAGAGAGATCACACATTATTTTAAGAACAGTAAAGGCCTTGTACTTTTACTTGAACTTGAACATAGAAAATACCACGTCATATGATAGGATGACTGTAAACTCACCGCAGAGCACTACAGACCTGTTTGAGTGCTGCTTTGAGAATATTACAGGAGTATTTAAGGACAGAGATGTTGATGCAAATATGATTGCGGTGCAGAAACTGTAGCCGTTGGTTCCTAATCAGAGTGCTTTCCGTGTCGTGACCTGAATACCTCACTGCTGAAGGCCGGCCAGCAGCTCATTAACATTCCAATACAGCTCTAATCACCACTGCAGCGACTGAGAGTGTGTGTGTGTGCGTGCATGTGTGTGTGTGTGTGTGTGTGTGTGAGAGAGAGAGACCATGCACGTGTTGTGTTTGCGGGTGAGGACAAGGTGAAAGTGTGAGGTGAAGTGCCGGCCTCAGGTGGTCGGAGCCGTGCGGTGTGAGTGGTGCGATCTACTTATAGCCATGTTTTGAGCTCCTCACACGACTTCAACACACTTTGGCCCCTGGTGCTCTTCATCTGTTCAGCACAGAGAAACAGATGAACTAAGAACGTGGATGAAAGGTGGAAAATGTGCAAGTGGAATAAATGCACAAGGACTGTAAGGCACCTCAACTCATCGTTTGTTATCATGCGTCAGATTTTGTGTGTGTGTGTGTGTGTGTGTGTAGTTTGTGTGCATGCTGGACACACACAGTTGGTAGTAACCACCACTGTCTTTTTTTTATCTCTTTTTGCAGAAAAACTGTACAACTCCAATGGACGTGACTTGAGAAGGGCGCTGTTCTCTCTAAAGCAAATATTTCAGGTAAAACTCTGTCTCTGTCCCCCTCTGTCACTCTCTCTTTCTCCCTCTCTCTCACACACACACATACACACACACACACACACACACACAGCTAAAATTACTGTTCAGTTTGTAGTGGCAGAGTACAATTGGTTACTGTGGCCACTTTGTGTTTCTATGACAGGCAGCTCTTTCAACGTGGCACTGCTCTGTGTGCGTGTGTGTGTGTGTGTGTGTGTGTGTGTGTGTCTGCGTCTATGTGTGTGGGTGTGTGTGAGTGTCTGTATCTATGTGTGGGTATGTATATGTATGTGTGCACGCAAGTGTGTGTGTGTGTGTTTGTGTGTGTATGTGTGTATGTGTGTGTGTGTGTGTGTGTGTGTGTGTGTGTGTGTGTGTGTGCGTGTGTGTGTGTGTGAACCTTTATTTTAGGATGAGAGGAGTCAGCCAGTTCCAAAGCCAAGTTCACTTTTGCTATCTGGAACACACACACACATACACACACACACACACACACACACAAAATAACCAGACACGAGGTCAACAATAAACTTTCGGGAGAAAAAAACAACAACTTTAAAGCTTTCTGCACATGTGGTGCTTTCAAGGGCTGTCAGAAATATGATAATTACAAGTTAAGTGCATATTAATGACTCAGCAAACTGGCAGAAAATGAGCAGGCAAGCAGGAATTTCCTGTGACACCCGAGTTGCGGAGCTACGGCATGTAGATAGCAGAGCGTATTGAAGCTATGTCAACAACTGATGGAAAAAATTAATAAAATAATTAGTGATTCATTTTTTTATTAAATACACCACAACTTATGACTTATGACCAGTGGATTATTTAAAGGAAAGAAGGCCCTTGACCCAGGATGTCGGACTGCTGAGCTGCTGCTCCGCCCCTGTTGGCCATCCTGACGTAAAGCCTCTTAATTACATCGAAAAAACAAAATCAATGTTGACACTTGGAACATTCGATCTGCCTCTAGACATTTATCGAATAAAACAACAGCTTCCAATAAACTACGATCATTGCAAGGTCTGTGGTTATTTCCCACTGAAACCCCTTGAACAGGAAAAATGCTATATTCACAGCTGCTAAACTTTGTTGCTGAAACTTATGAAATTCATTTGTAGGTGGCATTATGTCAGGTGACCTGTTTGGGTTTGGGCAGTCAGAGGTGGAAAAATGGTTTCATCATTCTTTGAACTGTTTTTGTAATTACAGATGGCATCTCACTGGCAACAAACTATTAAACAGATGACTGTCAAAATGATTGGTGTGTGTATCACATGGCATGACCAAGTGGTGATTTGGAAGTTTATGTAATAATCAGCAACCCAGCACCAACTTTAATCCACGTCCTGCACATTACTGCCACCATGTGGGTACAACAAGGAGTGCAAATGCATGGAAGTGAAATGGACATACTGTAGTTAAACTCTCTCTCTCTCTCTCTCTCTCTCTCTCTCTCTCTCTTTGTGTGTGTGTGTGTGTGTGTGTGTGTGTGTGTGTGTGTGTGTGTGTGTGTCTCAGGATGACAAAGACCTGGTCCATGAGTTTGTGATGGCTGAAGGTCTGACATGCCTCATCAAAGTGGGGGCAGAGGCTGACCAGAACTACCAGAACTACATACTCAGAGGTACACCTCCTTCTCTCTCTCTCTCTCTCTCTCTCTCTCTCTCTCTCTCTCTTTCTGTCTTTCACTTTCTTTCTTCCCTCTCAGCCTACCTCACCCTCTTCCCCTCTGTCTCACTCTTCTCTCTTTCCCTTGCATTTATCCACTCAAAACACGTCACCGATAATCATTTAAAAAATATGGACTGTTTGTGATTGTTATTAATTGGCTGTGATTGGCAATGACGGGTTATTATTACAGCCATATTTACGGCCCGTTCATAAAAGGTGACATTTGAACTTCCTGCCTCACAGTGACTCAAAGCTCTCTCTTTGGAAAACCCCCAAACCCTGCAGCAGTTCAAGCATTGCATGTGTTAATTTTTATAAC
This sequence comes from Myripristis murdjan, assembly GCF_902150065.1. Taxonomy (NCBI): domain Eukaryota; kingdom Metazoa; phylum Chordata; class Actinopteri; order Holocentriformes; family Holocentridae; genus Myripristis; species Myripristis murdjan. The sequence continues at coordinate 23,294,995 of NC_043990.1, read as the reverse complement.
GCGTGTGAACAAGTCTCAGCCCAGTTTGTTTAATGGGCAAGATGGTATGAGTGGCTGTGTGCGGACTTTACGCAAGCTTTAAAATATGTATAGCAGTCTCTAAATCTGTGTGTGCGTGTGTATCTGTGCATGTGGCTGGGATTGTGAGTAATCTGAATGAGATTTTAAAGTTAAGTGTGAGAGCAGTTATTAGAGTTAAGAGCAAAACTGGACAGTTACTGGACAGCTACAGTTAGTTGCTGGTTCATTTATGCCTTGTTCACTCATTAACACTCATTTCACATAAAACAGCGGAATGAACCACACATGCTTGTAATAGTCTAAATGCAAGATTTTAATGCAAGGATAATTCACTTCTTTTAAATGATAGTTTTTCTCTCCCAGTTTTCAGTGGAAATTCAAGTAGATTACAATAAGAAAATAGAAGCCTCAAAATAGAAACGCTAAGACCTTTTCATTCATACAAATTTTCACATTACAAAAGACGTGATGATTTTAAAAAAATATATTATTACACAAATTCAGTGTCTTTTTGTAGACATTTTTTCAAAGTGAAAGCATAGCCCTCCACCACAGGTCCTGTGAAACCATTACAGAAACATTTCCTGAGTTTGCCCCCCTGACACTTGCGCCCAAAGCGGTGGCGTTAAATTTTGCGTCAGTTTGATTAAAAGAAGCTCAGCACCCAGTTGAACAGGCTAGACAGAGTCGAAACTCCAGCAGCAGTGCCATCCTTTCCATCATTATTCTGGCTGGTATTATTCTGGCTGCCATCCTTTCCACCATTATTCTGGCTGGTATTATTCTGGCTGCCATCCTTTCCACCATTATTCTGGCTGGTATTTTCAGAGTGCATTTCCTTAATCAGAATGCCGTATGGTCGAATTGAGCGCTCCACGATCTGCTTCTCCTTCTCGGCAGTCGTACCGGCGGGAACAGGAATGAGCCAGTAGTCTTTCATGCGACACAGCTCTCTCTCTTTAGGGTTGATTCGATTTTGCACGATCACTTGGTATTTTTTTCCGGTCGTCTTTGACTCGAAGGTCTTGACATACCCCTTGGCGATGTTTATGTCTGGTGTTGAGTAGATCCCTCTCCCGTACACACTTCCGTGTCCTGCCTTGTAGTGGGACGTGATGATGCCTTTGGCACCGGGCAGGCTTGTCCCGTGGAAGCAGGCGGGCCACTCTCCGGGCGCAGAGTCACTCCTCCATCCGTCAGGGCCCAACCACTTGTCCCCGTCCGGGTATTTGCCTTTGACCTTCAGGGCCATGCGGTACCAGCCACACGGTCGCTTGTAAGGCTCTCCACCTCTCTTACAGTCACCCGAGGAGGAGAGTCTCGTGAAGTCGAAGTCGTACCGTGGGTCAAAAAAATTGGCCTGGTCTATGAACAGCTCCTTTGCATGTGTCTGCACAGTCCCGCAGATGGTGCTGCGATGGAAGTCATCAACAGTCAAACAAGCCTCTTTTTTTCCACGCGTCCCGTCGTATATTGCAATGGGTTGCCCCAGCAGCGCAGATACAGTTTCATTTCTCAAATTTGCGTCTGGATACATCATTGATGAAGATGGAAGCGCTGTTGCAAAGCTGTTGTTTCACCTCTTAGTAAGGCTGTTTGTGAGCTGCTCTCTAACTTACCCTCAGTAAAGTTTTCGTGACTCATATAGGAGTACCCTTTCAGTTTCAGTTCCTCGAAAATACTTTCATCTAACTTCATACAATTTTTTGCCCCTGGTAGTGACTCCTCCTGTCTGGCAGGGAAAGCAAAAGTAAAAGAAAGGCATGTTTATGATGAGTTGTGCTTCATTATCAGGGCAGAGTCTACCTGATAATGTCACTGCATTTCCCACAGGGCGGTGTTTTATAAGTTAACTTCATGGGTTCCTCACACATCATCACAGTACTAGCTTTATTCAAACACACAGACATTTATTTTAAACTGTGGTGACGATCCCAAGGTTTCTAAAGATGCCAAATATGTCCTGCTGAATTACATGAAAATGTGTATAAAATTATGCCAAACACATATTTGATGGAATGGTGCAGCCGTTAAAAAATGGCATCTTGACTTTGACTGTTTCACTCCACATAAGTGTGATGTGGCTTCTATGAAGCACTGCAACTAATGGATAAAAGATATGAATGTGACAACTGTGTTATAATGTAAAAAAAAAACAAAACAAAAAAAAAACCAACCTTTTTCTCTGATTTTGGAGCTATTAGAGAGGAAATTTAAGGGAAAATAAGAGCTCAAGGGGTTAAATTTGAATGAATTGCAATCCAGACCAACCTGGGAAAACCAGATAAGAGTCAGGGCTAATTTTAGGCTCGTGAACAGGATTTAAAATAACAACCAAGCTGAATCCAAATATTTCTTTCATGCTCTGAGTTGAAGTATATCAGTCACAGAGTCATATCACAAGAATGATAATTCTGTTTTTTAAGCAGCTTCTTCTGTTGCCAATATTAAATAACTTTCTGTACTACACACAGCAGCTGTTTTCTGAAACATTCAGTTGTTCAACCTTCTTACTGTATTTTTTTTTTTATTATTATTCTTTCTCTCCCTCCCTTTCTGTGTCTGCCACTCTCTCAGCTCTCGGGCAGATCATGCTTTACGTGGACGGGATGAACGGTGTCATTGGCCACGCTGAGACAATCCAGTGGCTGTACACTCTCATTGGGTCAAAGGTAAAAATAGATCTACTCTTTATAGCCCGATAGCAAAACACGACAACCTTTGCAAAGGCAGTGAAGCGCATCGTACAGATACACACACACACACACACACACACACACACTGCAGTTTGCCTCTCACTGGGCCTACGTTGCCCATCCACAGTTTGGCAAGTGTTATTCTCAGTTTTCCACACAGACACACGCAGATCTGCCATTTATTGAGTTCTGTGTCCTGAGGCTGCTGTGTTTTGTTGTTGTGGTATTTGTTTAAAGGTACTCCCGCCTGCGTTCTCTGCCCACTTGAATCCGGCACTGAAAGTCTTAGTCCTACCAGCCCCTGAAGCACACGTGGCAACATGTTGCTGTCACATCTTTCCATGCCTCTTTCCCTGTTTGTGTCCCCCTCAGTTCCGTCTGGTGGTGAAAACGGCTCTGAAGCTGCTGCTGGTGTTTGTGGAGTACTCTGAGGCCAACGCCCCGCTGCTCATACAAGCCATCACCACGGTGGACACCAAGAGAGGTACAGCGGACGTCTCACGCCACAATGGCTGCTGCATGTCTGTTTGGTGTATTAGAAAACAGGCACACAGACAGTGAGAGATGTTATGTGCGGTTAGGTGGACAGTTACTTGTTAGGTAAGAGGCTGACTGACTGGTGCACTGATGTTGATGGACTGACTTCCAGGTTGCAAGCCATGGTCCAATGCCATGGAGATCTTAGATGAGAAGGATGGAGTGGACACAGAGCTGCTGGTCTACGCCATGACCCTCATCAACAAGGTACAACCGCATACACCCTTTATTTATTCAGTTAAATGTTAATTAATGTCTTTTGAGTTCTTTGTTTCATGACCTAATGTGTCCCAGAGTTACTCCTGCTGCTAACCCTCCTCAAAGAATTTCATTGGTTTTGGCTTCACAAAGTTTAAGTACTACATCATGGTCTTAATACTGGTTCCCTTGTTTTTTTTTGTCTGACCTGGCAGGAATAAAGTTCTGGCAGAAACACTGAATACTTGCATGTATTTGGAAATTTGGGCAAGAAAACGCCTATTTAAAGATTTTAAAATTTGGTGTTAGACGCAGAGGGAGATAATCTGCTCTCTAATCTGAACATCAAGCACTAGGTTTTTATGCTGGCCCATTGAACGTGAAAACCTTAAACTGACTTTCGTCTCACTCCCCTGTGCAGACGCTGGCGGCGCTGCCAGACCAGGATTCTTTCTACGACATGGTGGACTGTCTGGAGGAGCAGGGCATGGAGACGGTGTCCCAGAGACACTTGGGACGGAGGGGCACTGATCTGGACCTGGTGGAGCAGCTCAACATCTACGAGGTCTGAGACAGATGGATAATGGCCTTTTATCAAAGATCAGGAGGGACAACCAGGGTTCCCGCCGATCTTAAACAAGTCTTAAAAGGCACTGAATTTATTGATCTAAAAAAAAAAACTAAATTGATATTAAAAATTCATAAATTAAACTCCAAAAGTCTTAAACATGCTTAGACATGGGAAGTAGGATTTTTTTTTTTCTTTTTTTCTGGCATTTCAATTTCAGCTGTTGGAGCCCTGGAAAACACTCAATCCTGTTAAGGCACAAACCTCTCAGACTCCTCCCCATCTTCACCTCCCGCTTTTTTTTCCCCCAGATGACCCTGCGCCACGAGGACGGCGACGACGACAGCCTGCCTCCGCCGGCAGGACACCGGGACCGCCGCCGAGCCAGCCTGGGGGGCGGCGACAAGAAGCGCGGCCTAGAGAGGAGGCGAAGTCGCAGAGCCTCTCTTGGCCGGTCCGGTCACGCCTCGCCCTGCAGCCCCGCGTCGCCACAGAGAGCCGGCTTCCACCCCTTCAGCGGACAGAGGGCTGAGGACACGAGCGAGAGGTGAGAGGGCGGGGGCGAACGACAGGGTTCAGCGAGTTGTAAGGTTGTCCTAGACAGAGTAGGCATGTTCGCAGAGGGATACGTTTTCAAGTTTTCTGCGGGTGGAAGGGTATGGTTGTGGCGTAAAGTCTTTAGTCATCATTCCTCAAAGGATATTTTGAGATGCCAGTGTGTTATCTGAGTCCAGGCTGAGAAAGGCTCTGACTGATTTGTTCCAACATTTCCCGCTCCAGAGCACTGTCAGGTTTCCTCCCGTCCATGTAAGTCCAAAGGTCACACAGGAAAAGGTCAGCTGCTGACCTCCGTGGCCTTTTGTCTTATTATTACTACCGTGGCTCCTCACCTACATTGCAACACTTACAAGTGTGTCTCACCTGAAATACAACACGCAACACTTCAATTTAAAATCAAATCTCAAATTCCAAACTCACCATTAAGCAGCACTTCTGTTCGCCATTAAAATAACCCGATGGAACGGATGCCACTTACCCAGTTTTCTGAGCAGCTGCACAAGCCTACACGCTTCTGATGCTAATGGAAACATGTGCATTTTTGAGCTAACATGGGCTCGTGGCAGAGTGCTGTGCTCATAGACACAAAGGGCCAATTCTTGGAGCGGTGGCTGTAGCAGTTCAGGTAAATCCTTCCTGCCCTTGTCTTCCAACTCATCACCCAGACATACACACAGGGGCGTCGTAGTGGGGGGAAAAGCGGGACTGATTACCCAGGGCCACAATGGGGGAGGGGGCCCTCGAAAGGCCTGAAATAAAAAGGTTTATCTATTGGCCGGCTATACAAGGGCCCAATAAGATTTCTTTTCATGGGGCTCAAAATCCCTGGCGGCGCCCCTGCATATACACACATACACACACACAAACACACACACACACACACACGCATCCCTCCTTCTCTCCCCTCATCATTCCCAATCAGTCTGTGATGTTTTACGAAGCAGATTTTGGCCCTCGGCCTGTAAGAGGTACTACTAATTTTAAAACAGTGGTTGTATATGCGAGCATATGGGAGTGTGCGTGTGTTTTAGTGTGTATGAATGTGTGTGCATGTGAACTTGGTATATTTTGCCAGCACATCTGCGTAAGCTGGGAAGAATGTGTATGATAGTGTGAGAGGGACTCCGTGTGCATATGGTTTATCGAATGAAGGGGTGAAAGTTTGTTTATGTCAGCGGGACTCCATCCTGCTTCATATTTACCCTGTTTTCACACACACAAAAGGAACGAATGCGCGCATACACACAGGCACACACAAAGACATCCTTTTATTGTCGGTCCCATCCGTCACACACACATGGCTCCGGTCTTGTGGAACAACACCTGGCAGCGCACACCAGCCCAACTGCAACAAGACTCATCTGGTTTCGCTTCAGTTCCACCGACTGCAGGTCTGCTCTGGGCGAGCGGTCCGCATCTCCTCCACTCCTGAGTCACGACCAAGAGCTGGTCTCTGATCAGTTGTTCAGCTTCATTGGATTCTCCCCCACAGCAGTCCTTTCCCCCTTCCCTGTCATCATATTTTGTCTCCATGAGCATGTAAAACTACCTAACTAGAGGCACAGAGTGTGTAATTAGAAACATTCATGCACCATTCCTCGGCTGTTCTTTCTGTCTGTTTCTTTTAGTTTCTGTATTTTTAAAATCATCCCATATTCCATTTTTTTATGTTTTTATCATTCCTGTGATAGAAGCCATGTCCTCGTCTGTCCTCTTTGCCAGTGTCTTTTAAGTGGCTTAGCAGTACCACTGTTTGCATTAAAGGAACACACCAACATTTTGGGCAAAAACACCTTTTTCTAACTTACCCAGGCTGAGACAGGATGCTCAATACCATTTTCACCTCTGTGCGTCCACTGGTTTGGCTCCTATGGCTAGCATTTTATGTTAGCTTAGCATAAAGACTTGAAGTCTATAGGAGTCATTAGCCTTATTTCTGTCAAAGAGAAAAAATGAACCTTACAGCAACTCTGAAGCTGTGTTATTTACACAATGTATCACGTGGATTTGAAATATGCATCTTGGGGGGTGAAAATGGTATCGAACATCTTGTCTCAGTCTGGGTACGTTTGAAAAAAATGGTATTTTGCCTAAAACACTTGAGTTTCCTTTAAGTATTTCTTCCACATGTCTACCCTTCCATATCTCCCCTCATCTCTTCCTCTCTCTCTCTCCGTCTCTTTCTAAACAGTGCGGTGATGTATTTGCATGATATTGTTTTGTATTGCATCATCTCCCTCAGTTCCTCCCTCCTTTTTCCCATCTATCCATCCATTCATCTACCTCTCCTGACCCCTTCCTCCCGGCCTTCACAGAGAGGAGGAATGTGAGGAAGAGGAGGAGGAGGAGCAGGAGCAAGAGACTCCAGTGACGGAGTCTGACTCCGATGAGCAGGAGGAGGCTGCTAGAGTCTCTAGTCAGACCTCCCCCAGGTATTCCAGGATGTGGTCAGGGGTGGCAGCTACTAATTACATTCGCTTTTTGCGAACTTTTTGAGTTGGAGTCACTCATTTTACTTTCACTTGGAGTGGAGTGCACATTTTGGAGGCTCTTGACAAGCATCAGAAACTGGACCGAGATAAAACGACAAATTGTGGAAGCTCTCCCAGTGAACATGCAGTCAGGAGAGATGAGAAGAGCTTTCTTAGTTATGAAAGGACTATAAAGTCGTGGCTAGCAAAAGAGTCTTTTTCAGTCTTTTTTACTACATCTTGTCGAGCTGGGCCTTTTTGATGGGTGTTGACTTGTTTTCCTGTAGGTACTTTTAGGGACGTCTAAACCGATTAAAGTAAAGGCTGTTTTGTAGTATTATCTAGTATTTGGTTCCACTTCTTGTTCAGTAGCCCGGTGATGTTTTCATGTTTTAAGTTACTCCTCTGCTTCCTCCATCCCTCTGTCTTCAGCCTGGCTAGAAACCATGCATCCAGCGTTCACAGAACAACTCTCCAATCCATCACCATCGCCTCCAGGAAGGAGGACAAACTGAAAGAGGAGGAGCTCAGGAATCGGGCTGAGCCACCGGCCCCAAAACCACCAGCACCACCGGCACCACCAGCACCCACTCTTCAGTCTCTTCAGTCCAACTTCACCCATCCCACCTCCCTTCCCATCTCCTCCCCTCTCAGCCCACCAGCCCAGCCCTCCCTCCTGGCCACCCTGCTGGCCAGGAAGAGGACCATGGTGACCGTCCCAGCCACCAAGGAGGTCAGCCCCCCACTGCGGGGCTCGTCTCGTCCCTCACCTGACTACCTCCCCTACCTGCCCCACACCCCCTTCCACCTCTTCTCCTACGACATGGACGAGGAGCCTCCGGCCAAACCCAAGGAGGAACTGCCCAAAACGACATCTCCGGCGTCTCCCAGGTCAGAGGGAAGACGGGACTCCATCTGCCATGAGTCCGCTGCTGAGGAAGTGGCAAAGAAACTCTTCCTTCCATCTGCTCCACATTGTGCTTTCTTCTTTTCTTTTTGGCTTCCCACCTCTGTTTTTGCCTCTTATTTCTGGCACCAGCTTGAATGTCTTTCTCCACTTTTGTTTTTCGTTACCTCGGCTTTTCACCACTTCTTTTCACTTGGTAGCATGCGCCGCTTCTCACTTTCAGTCTTTCACGGCACTTGTTATCGCTTAGATTCCCTCGCATCTTTTTCCTAGTTCTGTCCCTGCATCGATGAGCTCCCACACTTCTTTGAAAGCCTCACTTTGTTTCCCAATGCCACTGCTTCTCCCTTCTTTTCAAGTATTGCTCAAGTACCGTAGTCTTTCTGCTGTCAAATTCTTTGCCTCTGTCTCCACTTCTTAGCGTGATCGCTTTTCATTAGACTATGCATTGTTTTGTTTGTTTTGTTCATTTGTTGGAGAGGATTGTGGTTTAATAATCTGCTGTAAGGCTACATTTTTAGTGAACACTATTTTTTTATATAACATATTCCTTATTTTTACTTATGGGTAGTTATATATTATATAGTATTATATAGATGTTGTAGATTTTATGCTAAGCATGCAAAATCACTGGAATGGTCCTTTAAGGGAAACAAGATCATAAGACTCATTTATAAACTACAGTAAATTTTAACAGTTTTTGCAAAGTAAAGGTCTTTTTAGATTTGCAGTGGACCCGAGGAGGGAGGTCGTGCAAAACGTTTTCCAGAAACATGAGGGAATCAACACCACAGCAGTTGCTAATTATGGTGCACTCTAGTGTTTCACCGACAGCATTCCTGTTATGTAACAAGGTGTCACATTAGGTTCTCGCCACCAGCTTCTCGCTAGCAGGTAGTCGATACGTTGGTGTGACACAAGGTGACTGGTCAGGTCACTGACTGTCTCCCCTCCCCCTCAGGAACGGTGGTCCCATGTCCTACTCAGCTCACAGCGGCCCCACAACACCCACCAACTCCAGGTGAGCGCACCCAGGACGTCACGCACGTGTCCATGCACATGCATGAAAACAGCTCCCACACACATCTGCACTGTGCACACCTCCATATGCCAGCACGAGTGTGCATGAACACACACAAATGTACCGACATACATAAATATAGATTATGTGCATCAGTTCATTCATATCATCGACTTTAACTTTATTTGATATTTTTGAATGTGATCTCTGCTCTCTGTCTGCCTAGCTGTAGTAGTCCATATCCTTTATTAGGAATATAGTTATGTTAGCCAACAGAACATATGGCATACTGATTGAAGAAACATATGAAGGAACAGAGTTATGTTTTTACAAAGTGTATCATCAATCATCTTTCAAATGAGAAGAGGCTTGTGGGAGAAATTACAAGATGTATTATTAAAGATACATTTTCACAACAATACAACTTTACCTTATTTTATTTAATTAGATACTGCATAATAATAAAAACCATGTCATCACACTGACTGTGCAGAGGTAAAATGATATCAAACCGTTTTCCACAGCAGGCCAAAGCAGGGCCAGGGCCAAGTACACACATGTAACACAACATGATGACACTGTTTTTTTTTTCCCATATGATTCCATATCCTAAATGTGTATGTACGAATAATGTATGGAGGAAACAAGATGAAAAATAATGAAATGATTTGTTGTCCTGGGGGAATGAAGAAGTATAAATAATGAGCAGACCCTGGTGTGGGAGTAGGCCAATAGACCCTTCTAGTAACTCTCTCTCTCTCTCTCCCCCTCAGGCCTGCTCTTGGAGGTCTCCTCTCTTCCTCGTACCGACAACACCAGGAGTCTCTGGCGGCCGAGCGAGAGCGCCGCCGTGTGGAGAGAGAGGAGAGACTGCAGAGGATAGAGAGAGAGGAGAGGAACAAGCACAGGTGAGACGCCGCCGCTAGTTGGCTGAGATGAGATGGGGTGAGGTAGACCTTAAGTAATTGTAAGGAAATGTAGTCATTTTGGGGAAAAAAAGAATATACATAAGAACAGAAGCAGAGCATTAATATTGTACGTTATGAAAAAGTAGATGAAAAAATAGCAAAAATCAAAGAATATGAGGAAAATAAAGAGGTTAATCAAAAGCTTGTCTGCATGATGTGCAAAACGTGCATCATGACAGAAGGCTGTAGTAAGTCTACCTGCATGCAAGGCTTGACTATCATTTCTAATAAAATACTGTGTTTGTGTCTGTCACAGCCGTGACTATGTGGACAAAATGGAGGAGGCCAGACTTGCACGGGAGGAGAGGTTAGTGTGCACTCAATCAAAACACACACACACACACACACACTTAACAGTTGACTCTGGGGTGTATGTTTTAGCCCGTGCCTTGGGAAGCTCGGTAATAGTGTAATTGTTTTCAGGTTCAAAATGTGCCCTTTGCTGCCAGAGGCTGTGGATGCTGAACCGATTTTCTCTGCTCTGACCGCCTGCCTCACCTTTTCTTATGAAGCTGGATTTTAACTTCCACCTTCTGCCAGGGGCTTGATTGTGTTGGCTGTGACGATATTAGGCTCCAGGATATGGCAAGCTCTTCACACCAAACGCACGCGCGCACACACACACACACACACACACACACCTATGCACACTTCTCACTTACTCGTGCGCTTGTGATTCCACACACACACACACACACACACAAGAGGAATTTTCATGAGGCTAATAAATCTATGTTTGAGTGCAGATGGGAATCACAGGAAGCAAGAGATTTACTCAAGAGGGTGTTTGAGGTCACGATCAGATTTAGGAGCGATCGTATTGGACGTGACCATAAATTAATAAGGATTGATGGCAGCTGTAGATAAGCCAAATCCACTGCGCTAATCATCACAATATTTCAACGGTCTGAGAAGGGAAGGCTCTTTGGTAAGCATCATTTCTCTGTAACCTCACTCTCCCGCTCCCCTTTGCCTCCTCTTTAGCTTCTGCTGGTCTGCGCACCGTGCCAAGTGCTCTGCTGTGTGTTTACCTCCAAGCCCTGTCACTTCCTCTCCCGGCCTCAGATCTGTTTCACCCTCCATTTAAATCCAAATTCTCAAACCAAAACAACAACCTAGAGGGAACGAGCGAGGCAAAAAGAAAGAAAAAGATAGATAGACCGAGAGCACTTTGAGACAACAATGGAGGCAGGAAGTGAGTGTGAGACGGACAGAAAGCCAGGAGAGGAGAGGGATCGCCAAGTGAGCACCGGGGAGATTCATCCACAGGAGCGGCTGATGTATTTATGGCGTGTTTGGGCTTCACGGTTATAAGAAAAACATGAGTTTTTGCCCTAGCTCACCTCCCCAAGGGACGAGGCTGTCTGACGAGATACAGCGCTGCAACACGCCACCGGGACAAGAGAAATGATTTGAATTATGACGGCGTGCACGGCCTGAGTGATGGACGTATCGCGTGCACAACAGAAATGGGACTCTAACACTGTAAAATGACAACAGACTCATACATTCTCATCTATATTTGCTTTTATGCGCAAATATTGGCTCACATTGAGAATTCATATTCGGTAATGACTTTTGCATTTGCCATTTCATATCCTAGCCTTGATATTTCATTTAAATAATTTGCATGATTTATAATTGGCTTTATAGCAAATGACACTACTGGGAAATGATCATATATTTCCTTAGCTGTGTAGATAGGTTTGATGTGATTATACTGTAATGGGGTCATAATAAGTGAAATGTGTTTACATAAAGGCAGATGATGCAGTTTAAATGGGATGGCACAGCATTCTGGTTACTGGCTGAGGCTGAGGAAGGATAAATAACCCATATATTTAATGTAACACTTTTAAATGCCTTGTCTTGAATCGAATCTTTTTTTATGTTACATGTACACAAAAACAATGCAAGTGGCCTCATAATTTGGGTTATGGTGGGGTAAAACAGCTGAGGCAAGTGTTCTTCTTTGCTACCACATCATAACAAGATGGGCTGCCCTCCGCTTTGAAACTGTGTGTGTGTGTGTGTGTGTGTGTGAAATAGAAAATGAGATCAGACGCTCATTATGTGATACGTCACCGTGATGTAGGGACGCACGGAGCTCACACTCAGAGGTTTGCTTGTTTTATTCAGGCTGTGCAGGTGGCAGACCGGCTGATGGTTTGCGTTGTAAATATGTGAGGAGGGTTTGATCCAAGGTTTCTTCCCTCCCTCTGTCTCTCCTCCTCGCTGTTTTCCTCTTTCTTTCACGTGCGCACACATTCGCGCGTGTTTATGTGTGGTATCCAGTTTCCCGAGGCTTCTGAAGTGGCCTGATGCTAATGAATCCTGAACAGAAGCACCACACATTCATGGTACATTTGGAGAGGAGGAGGGGTTAGAGTGAGAGAGAGAGAGAGAGAGAGAGAAAGACAGAGAGAGAGAGAGAGAGAGAGAGAGTTGAATAGGTGTTCATAGTCTCTTTTCTGGCAGGCCGGTTTACCGATGAAGTTTGGTAGAAGGAGAAAGGGAGGAAGAGAGGAAAAGGCCACGGGTGGATGAGAGCGGACGCACATCTTGAACAGGTTTACTCTGATTCACTTCTGATGTTTGGCCTTTCGGCAGCCAAGCTAAACGTTAACTTCTCCTCATCTTTCCCATTCCTCTCTGCCTTTTCCTCCTCTCTCTTTCCACATCTCTCTCTCTTTCTCTCTTGTACTCCCTCCTGTTTCATAGTTTGACTGCAGGTGATAGCTCAGTGTTGGGTTGGAGAGGAGAGGAGGATGGTGCGTTTGTTGAGCGCAGGAAATGACTGATGAATGCATTGGATGTGGTTTTCGTGTTTTTGTGTGTTTAATGGGGCGAGAGATGGGCTTATGTAGGTTTGCAGAGTGGAAGAGGACTGTCAGCTGGGGAGAAGGACGTGAAGAGGACTGGTGTGAGATTATTATACCGAGATAAAAGTCAAACGTTTGTGTGAGTAAGTTGGCAAAGAGCGGCCCGCAGCCCGGAAACTTGCGTGATGCTGGTTTTGCAGCAAACGGTGCATCATTGAGAGCAGCACTGATGAGCGATCTGCGTGATTTGTTTCTTTTTAACACACCCTCTCTTTCACTCTCTACCCCCGATCTCTCTCTCCGTTATTCCCCCCCTATCATCCTCCCCTCCTCCTCCTCTCCCCCAGGTACAAGAACGTGGAGCGCCTGGCCGCGGAGGAGTACGAGAGGGACCGCGTCCGGGTGTCGAGGGCTCGCCCTGACCTCAACCTGACCTTTGAGCCGGCGGAGGCCTGGCCCTCGTCATCGCGGAGCAGCACGCCGTCCTCCTTCGCGTCCCAGGAGGAAGCGGACGCCGACCTCGAAGCCGAGACCCCCGTCACTCCCAACACACCCTCCGAGCCCGGTAGGACAGCTGCCTGATGGAGCGGCTCACAGGGTCGACTAACAGCATGATTGTTCATTTACAGGAACACTGTGTTGTAAATTAGTGATTCTTTATGACTAAAAAATGAGTGGATAACAATGTCATTTATGAAGCTGTGTTTTGTTATGGGCCTTTACCTAAACTTCTTTACGTTGTCATTGCCGAGCTGTTATCATTTTTTTTATTGAAATGTAAGAGAATAATGTGATATTTTAATGTATTACTGTTATGATAATAATAATGATAATAATAATAATAATAATAATAATAATAATAACTGCAATGTCAATAGTAATAATCAGTTACATCACCAAAATTTTAGAATACATCAAAAGCAGCATGATTGTGTTTTCTTAAGCTTGTCGTCTCTGTGAAAGGTCACGTCTCTCGGAGCACTTGCAGAGCTTTGAATTCTGCCGGTTATTGCTCAGATGCCTAAAATTAAAACCAGAAGGTTGCCAGTTCAATTCCCAGCAGTGCACCCTAAAGCAATCACTCTTAACCTTAAATTGTTTCAGTTTGTAGCCTACCGCTAAAACCAACATGCAGGTACACGCCAAGGAAAAGGAGAGAGAGAGTGGAAAATAGCATAGTGAAAGCTGGGAGGGGGGGAGGCAGGGCTCATCAGGGGGTGCAAGAAAGAAACAAAAACACACCGAGACGGGACGGGTGAAAGGGTCAAACGGGTTTTTGAAAGAGCTTTTTCAAAGTGTGATGCCCAAACATCTTGTGCAAGAGCCCAGTCCTGTTTTGCAGCTGAGTGAGTGTGTAGCCATGAGCCGAGGTACTGTAGCCCGGCCAGGCGAGTGTGTATGAGGCCTCACAGCCAGCTGTTATTCTAACCTTGACTGCATCACTGCACGGACTGTACTGCGTTACGTGCGGCTGCCGTGCGAGTGTGTGTGTGTGTGTGTGTTTTGACGTAAACAGGAACTTAATTCCTCATTTCCTGTTCATATCCTGGTGCCATGACAACCCGCCTTTGTGCCCCCTGCCATATTGTTTACGTTAGCGTGCGGGCGTGTGTTTCTGTTGGTGCATGCGTGGGTGTTGATACAGGGGTGTCGCGCATGCAGCCTAAACAGAGGTGCCTTTAAAGTCCAAGCCAGCCGTATAACAGTGTCAACGAGCATTTCACTGCAGATAGGCGATACAGCTTACAGTATGTTTTCTGTGCAAATTATTCTCATTTCTGTGTAAACAAATCTCTGTGTGACAGACAGCGAGTGAGATAACAAATGAGGGTTTGAGAGAAAAAAGTAATAGTTTGTGAACATGTGTGTGTGTTATGTTTATGTTTTTGGAAGACTGGCTTTTGGGTCAACATGCTGGTTAAATGACGTGAACATGAATCATTCACAAATCGCCAGTAGATTCACTCCACACCATTTCATTTCTACCTTTAAGGTTTCATGCGCAATGACTTTCAGATTTGCGCTAAACTTTTCATCCGAGTATTTATTGATGCATGACTTCCATTGTCTTTTCTCCGTCTGTGTGCCAGGAGATGCAGAGGACTCCTGCGCCGGCGTAGAAACGGAGGAGAAGGGAGCGGAAGCCCCCGCTGCAGAGGAGGAGGACGAGCAGAGAGAGGAGGAAGGAGAGGGGGAAGACGAGGTGCCGGAGGAAACGGCGGCAGAAAAGGAGGAGGAAGAGGAGGAGCAGGAGGAGGAGGAGGAGGAGGAGGAGGTGCAGCTGGAGAAGGAGCGGGAGGAGGCGGAGGAGGACAGCGGGATCCTGAGCGACAAGGAACGACAGAATGAGGAAGTGAATGAGAAGGACAACTGCTCGGCCTCCAGCATCTCCTCGGCCAGCAGCACTTTGGAGAGAGAGGAGAGGGGGAGCAATGAAAATGGTGGGTGCCAAAAAATATCCATCTTAACAACATTCCATCTAATAGTGAGTCTTAAAATCGGATTTTTTTTAGCAAAAGAAACCGAACTGGAAACTGGTGAGATTAGACCGAAAGTAGACTTTAGTTTGTATTTTAGGCCAAGAGAAAAAAAAAAAAATGTGTAAAACGTGATTCCTAATGAATGTGCATCACGTCCTGGTTACCCGGTGTGATTCTTACTGGATTCACCCAGCCTAAAAATGTATGGTCTGATGAGACAGGAGGTTATTTTGGGTAAATGCATTCACATTCATTCACTCATTCAAAATGACCAGGCATATGTTTTTTCCAATTAATTCCTCTTCTTTTAATCCCATCGCCTTGTCTCTCAGGCTTTAAGGAGGCGGAGGTGAATGAGCAGTGCAGCAAACTCCTCAACAGCAAACTCTTCATGCTGGACATGCTGTACTCCCAGAGCAAGAAACCGGGCGACGAGGAGGAGGAAGAGGAGGATGGGGAGAAGGATAAGGAGAAAGCAGACGGGGAGGACGGAGACGTGACTCAGAAGGCCAACGCACAACCCGAGGACGACCAGAGCAACGACAACAGGGATGACAAGTCGGAGCACCGCAGCAACATCCGGGCGTTTGCCGAGCGCTTCGGGAACTTGGTCAAGGATCTCGGTTCGCCCCACCCTCTCATGGACGCCCCAGCCAATGAGCCTCCGCCTCCTCCGCCCAAGAAGGAGTCAGATACGATCTGGGACCAGCTCCTGGCCAGTCCTCGAGAGCTGCGCATCGGGGACATCAACTTCACTGACCTGACTGAGGAGGACGACAAGGACACTCTTGACACTGGTTTGATAGGAGGGTGCGGCGAGCCCCCGCCGCCTCCACCTCCCCCGCCCTTCATCCCCCACTTGCCTCCGCCGCCAATGCTGGGCAGCTGCCCCCCTCCCCCTCCCTTGATGGGGATTATGAGGCCTCCCCCTCCTCCCTCCTTTAGCGCCCCGGTCCCAGCACCTCCTGCCCCGGAGGTGCCTCTCTTCCACAAGAAGAAGAAGACAATCAGGCTCTTCTGGAGCGAGGTGCGTCAAGGCGTCTCCCTGACAGACATAACATTTCTGTTTAACATCGACAACTAAGGCTCTCTGGAGCACAAAACAATTGCATCACTGTCATAATTCATTTCCATGCATCATTCATCCAGACGATGTCAGCTGGAGCTCGTAACAGTGTCAGACATAACATACGCATAATGTTTCCACACACAGCAAAGTTGGGTACACTTACAAACTGACATACCTTAGATAAAACAGGCCATACATTTAAAACATGGATGTCTCATGGATGGAATAACATTTTTTTTTAAAGGGAGTGATTTAAATATCTCAATACATGGAGGGTGAAATTATAACAAGGAGCAGACAATTTGTGTCCACAAACAAGGCCAGCTCAACACTTTTGCTTGAAGAAGCCTGAACAAGCAACCTGTCCTCCTCCTTTTCTGGGGAAGAGGAGATCATGCAGAACAAGGCAGAGTTCGTAAAAGACAGCACGTTTCCATTAGCCAGTTACAACTGAGGTTTTTCCATCCAAATCACAATGACTCACTCACATGCTCCTCTTGTTGCTGTTAGATGTGGTACTTGGTGTTCGGAGTCTCTCATTTGCCTCGTTTATTGTCAGAAATGGGAGCTGAAGACATGCCTGCACCTAATCCAGGCCATTCTTGTTCTGTTTGTGATCAGGTGCGTCCGTCGGATTGGCAGTACAGGGAGTACAGGCGAAGTGGAGACTCACTTTGGTCCAAACTGGAACCAGTAAAATTGGACACGGGCAAACTGGAACATCTGTTTGAGTCCAAGTCAAAGGAAATACCAGTCACCAAGGTAAACAACCACTTACAAATGCAATCATGACCCAAATATGAATCATTGTCCCCCACAATGAAAGCTGGTTGAAGGACTAACAATCATTCACTGCAAAAACGCAAAATCTTACCAAGATTATTTGTCTTATTTCTAGTCAAAAATGTCTTATTTCTAGTCAAAATATCTCATTACACTTAAAATAAGACATGATCACCTAAGTAGTAAATTGTTTTTAGACAATTTTCACTTGTTTCAAGTGAAAATTCACTTGAAACAAGTGAAAATTTGCTTGTTTCATTGGCAAAATTTTCCAGTGGAAAAAGTGAAAATTCACTTGAAATAAGTGAAAATTAGCTAGAAACAAGAAACAAATTTTGCCAATGAAACAAGCAAATTTTCACTTGAAACAAGAGACAGTTGTCTAAAAAAAAATTACTTCTGAGGTGATCATGTCTTATTTTAAGTGTAATGAGATATTTTGACTAGTAATAAGACATTTTTGACTTGAAATAAGACAAATAATCTTGGTAAGATTTTGAGTTTTTGCAGTGTTCTGCGTATGCATTATTTGTAGGGCATGACATGTCTGCTATTGAGTGGCAGCATGACATAAGATATCCTGTGTGGGAAGCCATGCATTGCTCATATCACCTCCTCATGTGGACTGCACCACACAGGAGAGAGATTCACATTTCTGTTTTTCTCCCCATGGCCTTTCATGTGTTCCTGTGGCTGCTGCTTGATCATGAACACCTCCCATTTGCCAGCTAACACGACCCACAGATTGGTGTTCTTCTTTCTCCAGTTTTTGAAAGGTGATATGTAAAGGGTTAAGCAAGGTCATGGGTGTTCTCAGCCTCAGAGAACAGGGGTGTACTGAATCCCCGTCCCCTGTCTAATTCCCATAAGGCCTCTAAATAGGAAAAGTATGCTGTGCAAAGACAGGGAGCTCAACCTCGGCCGCTCACGCTTACAGCTCTCAAGCCGCTGCTCCGAAACCATTGAGCAAGTTAGAAACTCACCTGAGCCCAGTGATGCTTGTCTATACATTGTGTGACGGTGCCATGGGTGGTCTGCGCCTGCTTGGATCAGAATGGCTCTGGCTGATCTGTTGATTATCACGAGAATCCAGTTTTCACAGGACCACCAGGACATCAAACACGTCAGAGGACAGAGCACTGAGCTCCCTAGGAAGAGGACTTTATTGCTATTGCCTTGTTGTCAGATTTGGAGCTTACTCTGTCCCATGGTGGGGTTTTTGGTTCCCTGCTAGAGGCCATGTGGTGTTCTTACCTTTGAATTTAACTTCACCATGGGCAGTGGAGAAATGCATGTAAGCCAAAGCTGCTGTTAGATTCAGATTCAGAGAAACATGAGGTGTAGTCATAATGCTTACTGCATGCTCTGAATGCAGGGTCTGAAACACCTTCAGTGGATAAGTAAGGGTAACTGGCTTATGCATTATTGTCTTTGCCTGCAACTAGCCTTGTGTTAGTAGAACCATAATATTATTTCTATTTATACAATTGTACACTGTACATTCCGTTGTACAATGAATCAGAAAGTTTGGATTTAAAATCTTAAATTCTTCTCGTCCTTTATTGAATGTTTCACACAATATCTGAATCCAAGCATTGAAACCAAGTAAGGTGACATATTTCTAGAAGTGAAATATACATTAACCCTTTGAAACCTGTGCAAATTCACTTGACAATGATGAAAAAATGAAGAAAATTAACAAAAAAAAAAACCAACAAAATGAACGAACAAATGTAAAATTAAAATAATATGAAAAAATGTATTTGTAAAATGTATTTATTATAAATAAAAAATACCAAAAAATGAAAATAAAACTAAATAAAGTGAAGTAACAGCCCACCCACAGGCTCCTGAGTTTCAGTGGGTCAGTTCATTTGTCAGTCTTGAAGTTTACCTGCCCTTGTCAAGTAAGTCAGTAAAGTTCATTTCAGACACTGAGGCAATGTAATATTATGATGCATGAGGCAATCCTCATGCATCATAATATTACATAACATTGATTCAGTGGAGCATGATAATGGACAGCTTGGTAACTAGAGTGAAGCAGTGCCTTCATGTGGTTGCTTTAATTTCCTAGTGGCAGCAACCAGATCTTAGCACCTGCTCTGCTGCTGTTTGATGTGGTGAGTGTGTTACAACTTCCCTCCGCTAATAGCTTCTAATGATCTCATGTTACCTAAGTGTTAGTGAGCTCATCTGTACACCTGCAATGAAAATATGTCTGCAGGAGTGTGTTATGCAAGCACGTACATAAACGCACAAGCAAATACAGTGCACACCCAACCGGTGATGATATTTTGTGCTCCTAAGCGAACCTCGTCACAGCTGTAGTCAGTTTAAGTTGAGTGATGACCTCCCTAATCCGCACAAGCTCGTAAAGCAGACGGCACCGAGAAAAAAGGAAAATGAGAAAGAGAGGGGTTGAGAGGGAGAGAGAGACATTAACCCTTTCTGTGTGTGTGTGTGTGGGTGTGTTACAGAAAACAGCAGCAGACGGCAAGCGTCAGGAAATAATTGTCTTGGACTCCAAGAGGAGCAACGCCATCAACATTGGCCTGACGGTTCTGCCTCCTCCCCGCACGATCAAAACCGCCATCCTCAACTTTGATGAGTATGCGCTCAACAAAGAGGGCATAGAGGTGAGTGGTCATGATCTTGAGGATGAGGAGGATGAGGAGGAGGGAAAAAATTTGCGCAACAGCATTAAAGGAACAGTTTATCCCTTTTTTTTTTGTATTTTTGTATCAGTTTCTCGTCCTGGGGTTTTTTAAATGTAGTCAGTGTTCTAAAGTTTTAGTCGCATGCCTCACGGAGAACCAAGAGTCCGAAAACTGTATCTATTTCTGTTTAGCATGGAGTTGGCACTTGATAAAAGGATGTGAAATCATCAAACTCAAAAAAGCGAAATAAACCTCTTCCAAATTGAAAACCCGCCTCTGACTTGTTCATTAGCTCATTGATCAACAAGTTTGTGGGCATTTCATTCTCCGTGGTGCATGTGATCAGAAACGTTTTGCTGGATGTGTAAATGATACAAAATATATGGTTCATGGGTAGAGTACTCCTTTGCTTTTTGAAACACGCTTCCCCTCTCTCTCCTGCAACTTTCCATGTCGTTTCCCTCCCTAACTATTCTCCTCTCCCTGTTCTCCCTATATATCACCCTCACGAACCATATACTGCCGTCCTCATCCTTCCCTCCTTGCGCTTCCTCCTCGTCTAACTCCTCTTTCGCCCTCTCTTCCATCCCCCTCCTCCTACGCCCGGCAGAAAATCCTGACGATGATTCCGACGGAGGAGGAGAAGCAGAAGATCCAGGAGGCCCAGCTGGCCAACCCTGACGTCCCGCTGGGCTCAGCAGAGCAGTTCCTCCTCACCCTGTCCTCCATCAGCGAGCTCTCTGCCCGGCTCCAGCTCTGGGCCTTCAAGATGGACTATGAGGCCACTGAGAAGGTGTGGTGCACTTCTCGCATTCAAAAAATTCAAAGAGTCAACTGGGGAACTTAATAGCATACAGCAAAGAAACATGTACAGTAAATAAAGTCTGAAAATGTATGAATTACATTGCATGCACAGGGTGTGCAAAACAACAATAGCAGGAAAAATATGAGTAGAGGAGAGAAAAGAAAAGAAAGCTGCAGTTTTAGCAGAGGTATTATTAAATGGAGGTTTAAAGCTTTGCTGAGGGGCTTAACTTGCGCTTATAAAAGGGGAACAAGATAGATGTGAATGCAAACACAAATAAACTGCAGCGTGGATGAAATGCAGCGCAGGAAATGTGCATGGCATGTGTGCATTTGTGTGTGTTCTGCTCCTATCAGTGGGTATCAACATCCCTGCGTGCAGAGGTCCAGCACAAACAACATCCACAAAACAACAGCATTGTTACATCATAACAAAATATGCACGCTTGTTAGCACCGCCTCGTCTTCCTCTGGCACACACAGAGAGAGAGACATTTTTCAGCCAAGCATAGAATGCATCCAGGAGGAAAAGTTCAAAGTCAAAACCAGCGGATGGAAAACATGCCGCCTCTCTCCCATGCTGTCCTGTAAATTTTACGGTTTTCCGCAGGATGCTGTTGTCTTTAATCTCTCTGCGAAAAGCAGGATTCCTGACTGAAGGTTCGGCACGGTGTTCCCAACCTGACTCTGTGGGACGGTTTAGCAGTGGGAGGTTTAATGGAGGGCAACATACCTTACAGGCACACTCAGACAAACATGCGCACACACACACACACGGGAACGTATTGTACAGATACAAAGGGTTCAGATAATCAGAACCACGTTTGATACCAAAGGCTGACCGAGGCACCAACCTCTACACAACCTCTCATGACCTTAAACAAGGACAGATAATTTGTGGTGGGACGGGGTGCACCTGTTCCACCCTTATGTAACTGTAGACTCTAATGAAACACATGTTGGAAGACTTAATTGACGTAGCTAATGGTGCATGTGTGTGTGTGTGTGTGTTTGTCTGTGTCTTCCCCCTCTGCAGGAAGTGGCAGAGCCACTGCAGGATCTGAAGGAGGGGATGGAACAGCTGGAGAAGAACAAGACGCTGCGCTACATCCTATCCACGCTGCTCGCTATCGGAAACTTCCTCAACGGAACCAACGTGAGTCTGTCATTACTGCAGGCCTGCATCCGTCATCATACAGGAACGCAGTGAAAAGCTTCCTTTTTAGCTTTTGATTTGTTGTACCTGCAGAGATCACTAGTGAAGCCTGTAATTTGTAAAACTTTGAGCAGAAATTGCACACTGCATTTAAATAATAATAATAATAAAGAGTCTGGATGATGGTAATACTGTGCAAAAGGAACTCTTGGTAACAGAGATTGGGAAACATAATTGATGTCATGATGTCCCCACATGGTGCTTGTGACTTTGTGCTCACATTTTGTGTGCATGTATGCATTCCTGTTTGTGTGTGCGTGTGTTAATGTGACCAGGCTAAAGGTTTTGAGCTGACGTACCTGGAGAAGGTTCCAGAGGTGAAGGACACGGTCCATAAGCAGTCTCTGCTGCACCACGCCTGCTCGGTGGTGGTCGAGAACTTCCCTCAGAGCACCGACCTCTACTCCGAGATTGGAGCCATCACACGATCCGCTAAGGTAGACCGCTCTTACTGCGCACATTATTTTGCATCCCCAGTTGAGCAGTGTCAGTAAGGAGCCAAGTCAAGAAAAGGATTATGACTAAATATTGACTTTAATACCAAAGTATATCCATACATCCATGGAAACTCCGATGTTTTACATGCAATCAATACAATGTATGGAACAACAGGAATCAATAATGTAACTGATGATGAAGCAATTGTTTGGCAGTAATTTGTCCAATATTAAGAAGCCTTTGCATCAAGCACTGATGTGATTTCTCTGATGTAGCAGTCTGTAGTCAGCAAGTCTCTTCAGCCAAGCTGCTGGAAATGCACTTAAGCAAAATCGTAATTGGCTTGACAGCTGGACGGAAACGTACTAACACCCGGGCTCTCTCTCTCTCCCAGGTGGACTTTGACCAGCTGCAGGAGAACTTGACTCAGATGGAGCGGCGCTGCAAAGCCTCATGGGACCACCTGAAGATGATCGCCAAGCACGAGATGAAGCCCCAGCTTAAGCAGAAGATGTCCGACTTCCTCAAAGACTGCGCCGAGAGGATCATCATCCTCAAGATTGTCCACCGCAGGATCATCAACAGGTAGACCCCCTCGCAGGCTTCTCTTTCTTTGCCCACCGATGTAATATCCGTACATTTCCTCCATTCATGAAAGGAGAGGTCTGGCACCAAGTGGATCTAGTCAGAGCGCTTCCAGATCAGAATAACTGAGTGCATGCAGCACTTCTACTGGCAACACTGATTTTTTATTGGTGACTTACTGCAGTGAATTTCATAGTAATGTATTACCAAGCAGCTCTTACATATGTGCATATGCATCGCTCTTCTGAAAGGTTAATAGAGCATATTATACTGTTGGGTGGGTGAATATTTTTTTCTGATTGACTGCCATGTAATGTGAATCAAGTTCCGCTCAACTTTCATTACTGTTATATACTGGTGCACTGGCCATAATGTTTTCAATATATGTAACCATAGCAACAAACCTATAGTATTTTTATTGCTCTCCTGTACAAAAATAGTGCAGGAAGATTTTTTTATTTTTTTTATTTATTTTCAGAGCAGCCCAAAATAAATGATCTCTCCCTGTCCTTCATTGTTGGCGAGTGTCCATGGTATATGCTACATAATCCACTCTAAACTGTACATTAAAAGGTTTTTAATGCACTTTGCGTCATGCATTAAAAACCTAAGTACCTGTCTGCAGGGCACACTGAACCATTACTATGATACAAACTTAATTAGACCGAGAGAAAATCCCCTTAAACTCCACTTAAAATGTATAACCTCTAATTAAGCTCCCCGCGAGCACCTTGAGAGAAAATGAGTTTTCTTCGCTTCTCTCCTCCTCCTCTCAGGTTCCATGCATTCCTGCTGTTCCTCGGACATCCGGCCTACAGCGTGAGAGAGATCAGCGTCCATCGCTTCAGTAAAATCCTCAGTGAGTTTGCGCTGGAGTACCGGACCACCCGGGACCGCGTGCTGCAGCAGAAGCAGAAACGAGCCGACCATCGCGAGCGCAACAAGACCCGCGGCAAGATGATCATGGATGTCAACGCACCGGTGAGCATCGCACCCACGACAGAGACACACACTCACACTCACACTTGACCCCCATATTTCTATTTCTTCTTTTTTCCAAGACGAGCTCCACATTGTTTGCATTCCTGTCTCTTTCACTCATTTCCCGTCATTTTCTTTAATCTCTTCTTTGACTTACTCTGTCTTTCCCTTGTAGTCTGATGATGAAGAGGAGAGTGAGGTATCACCATGTGTGCCTGCCTGTCTGCATGTGTGTAACCGTATACGTGTGTGTGTGTGTGTGTATGTGTGCATGAAACTGCTGACCTTGACCAAGCCACTGTCTCTAACACTTCTCCCTCATTAATTCTCAAACGGTCTCCTTTTTCACTTGTAAATAATTGATTTAGACGTCTGAATGGATCATTTGGTGAAATACAGGAAGGCCTTACTGTGCTGGATGCAATTTACAAACAAAGAGCCCTCCATATTCTGTTGTTTGGTGTGTCCTTTGATACTTCAACACTGGCATGTTTCAGTCAAAGTCAAAAATTTTCCAAACACAATTTCAGATTCTTATTCTCCTTCGCTCTCCCCCTCCAAAGTGTGGTCGGTACGGCTCAGGCAGTGGCAACAGCGCCCCTAGTGGCAGCCAGGAGAGTGAGCAGGCACAGGGTCTGGGCCATGCAGAGGACGCAGTGGAGCATGAGCACATGAAAGCCGTGCTGAGAACCAGCCTCAATGGCAGCGACAAGGAGGGGACGGGAGTACCGGGACTTCGGACACGGACCAGGTCACGGCCTGGCCGGGGAGGTGAGGATGATGATTTTTAGGGTTACTTTGGTCTGTTTTGGGGGAACTCTTTATTGTACAATGAATGATTTCAATGCATTTTGCAGTGCATCTAACCCTGCAAATAAATTCTGAGTTTCTGAGATTAGATGTATCAATGCATCATATTTATAATATGTGGACTTATTCATAAGTCCACCTCACCTCAAAGTGTGCAGAGACCATTCCATTCAGAAAAAAAAAAAACAGTTTTGTTGTAATAGTTAAAGAATTTTGGTCAATTTTAGAGTAATGTTTCACCAATTTTATGGTAATTTATTTTATTTATTTATTTTTTTTGTAGATTTTTTCTTTTACTTATTTCCTGGTAACTTTTTCTTGCTAATGTTTGGGTCATTTCTTCATGTTTTTTTTGCTTGTAATTTTGCTTCTAATTTTAACTAATTTTCTGGTAATTTTTTGTTCACTAATTGCCTTTTCCCTGTGTTTTTTAAAGCATCTAAGTGACACTGCTCAAGTTTCAGAGTGTTAAATGGAATTGTCGTCGTATATTTAAATTTATACAGTTAAGTGTTTTTACATTCTGTAAGCCTGACCGTCTTCTGTGGCGGGTATGAGTATGAGATCAATCTGACACGGCTGCCCTGTGCGTAAAGCAAACAAACCAGTTCACAGCGCACTAAAGGCCTTCATGTGTAAACCTCCGTCATCCTGCTCGGTTCGTTCAGGTCGCAGCATGCAGGCGTTTACACCAGCTGTGGAGGAGGCTCAGATCTGTGGGGAGGACGCTGCCGATGAGATCATGGAGCGAATCGTGAGGTCAGCCACTCAGGGTCCGGCAACCAGAGCCCAGCCACGGGAGAGGAGGAGGTCCAGGGCCAACCGCAAGTCCTGTAAGACATGTGAGACAGCAATATCTGAGGAGAAAAAAACAACAACCGTGCTATGACTGATCTCTTCGCTTCTCTTCTTCTCTTTTTTCCTCCCCTGCAGTGAGGCGGACTCTGAAGAGCGGTCTGACCCCGGAGGAGGTTCTCGCTTTGGGGCTGGCCGACGCTTCAGATACGTAAATGCGTCTGCGTTGCCGTGGAAACACTCCCCTTGACACTGCTGCAACATCTCTGTCAGCTCTTTGCCTTCGCCACGCTTGACATAACTCCGCTCAGCAGCCAGTCAGTAGTCCTGTAGGTTTTTCACCCGCAGCAAATCCCACATTTGGTTGAGCATGTCAGATTGATGAAGCTGCAGCTGTGATAGTGGTTCTGGATGCGAGGCACCAGAAATGGAAAAGAAACAAATTTCATCATTTCAGTTGATGCTGCCTCAAGATTGAATAGGATTTTTTAACAGTATATTTTAATCATGTTTTTCGCCACAAAGGGATGACATTTACTTGTGAGTTTCTGCTGCCCTGACATCATTTTTCATTTATTTAAGCTGTGAACCTGGGTTATGGAGAATAATGGACAGTGGCCGGGGTTCTTTTGGGGGCGTTTTCTTCTCTCATACAATTTCAGACAATCCCAGGGGTCGTCCACTTGAACAAAAAGACTTTCACAGATTTATACTTTGTTTGCAAAGCGCAACTTTTTGCTTCTGCAGCTGCACACGATACAGTTTGAAGCAGAGATTTGACAAGTGTGGTTGTGTTTCGTAGGAATGTGAAAGGTTTTCAATCTGATGTGTGCCTTTCATTTTACAGGGACAGCACCGTACCTTTTTGCCATTTCTCTTATATGTCATTCACCTTTCAGTTACATTAATTTTCAGAGGTGTCGGTAGTTAAGTCATAACAAGCTCATGTGAGTGTTGAATAAATGTTTTATTTACTTTTTTTTTTATTTTGGCAAAATGGTTTTACCTACTGTCTAATTTATTACAAAACACAAACACTCATTTTTGTTACCATGAGACGTGTGAAGATCTTGCACCTTTCTTGTAAAGATACACAGTCGGAATGGCTGGTATAAAATATGGAAAAAGGAACACTACGTTTTTATCTCAGAGGAACTGTTTGTAAATTGTACAAAAAAGTAAAGAAAAAAATTATTGTAAAACCTTATCTTGAAGGACAAGCAGAGAATTCTGCATAAAATGTGTAAATGCCCTCATCAGCTGCGAAGTACTATGAAGTACTGTAGTGTGCATGTTTAGAGTGTTTCATGTTTTGTATTATTTTTGTAAGTTCTGTAGAAACTTGTATTATAGTCTAAGAGAAAAGGTAAAAAAAAGAAGCTATTCTGTGAATTGTAATTAAAGAGAAACAAAAGAGGGCGTGGTCATATAGCTGAGATACATCCAGTCAACATGTTGCTCCTTGTTGAGGGAAGGAAGCCACACCGTTGGATTGGAAAGGCTCCTGTGTTTTGTTTTGCTTTTAACTCTGTGGTCATGCTGTACTTTATATGAACTTGAACAGGCTGTGGATAATAATAATATCTGGTTAATAGACAACTCCTTGTGTCCCAGTTGGAGAGACGGGTTCCACTCTGCTGCTTGACACGGTGCAGCAGCAGCAGCCGGGAAACATCACGTCCAAAATGTCATGCAGTGAACTGAACATGAAACCATTGTTGCATTCACTTTCACTTGAAATGCTAGAATATACACGTACTGCAATTAAAAAAAAAAAAAAAAAAAAAACAGTAAGTGAAAAGGTGGATGTGCAAGTCATTATTTTGTTCATGCAGTAAAATAGCAGCCGGTGTGTTTTAGACAGTATGTCATGATCTGCTCCAAGGACTCCAACTCGATCAGCGCGGCCCTGTGGAGAAAGTTCCTCCCCAGCTGCTGCAGAAAGAAGGGACTTCTCGTGTAATCGAGTGCAGAGAATCATCCTTGCAGTTTGCAGTGGACTGTGATCCACAAAGCAGCACAGCTGTTTGTTTCCCCAGCTGTCTGATCTGGCAAATTATAACACAGTTTGGATGTGACATGTCATTCTTGCAATAAATTCTGGGGCTTTCTGTTCATTTTCCTTGGTCAAATCACCATTGTCTGCATCTTCAGAATATCCAGTAATCATCCATTTATTACACCAAATGTATCATTAAGAATATAAGATGAAACATTAATGTGACTCCAGTGGTGGAAACTGGGTCACTGCAGCCTCAAAACAACAGAACATAGGCAAGAATGAAACCATCAGAGTAAATAAACCATACTGAAGTTAAAGCTTCAATTAAAGATACTGCATCTTTGTTGTGGCAAGGCTGCAATGTTGGCTGTACTGTATGTGTCACTACATTGATAACTGCAAGTGGTAATATTCGTGAAAGGCTTGTACTTGCACAGCCTTGTCGACAGAGGCCACTACAGCGGCGTGTGTGTATCTGGTAGACGGGGGTAACTATGCATCATGGAGGGCAGGGTCCATCCAAACACTACACCAGCTGATTTCTCTGTTTGGGGTTGTGCTTTACAGTGAAATCACCTGGTGTACAGTCATCTGTTGTTAGAATGAAACCCTCCAGGCTTTAAGCCCATTGCCTTGATCTCACATGCTTGCCTATATCTGATCTATGGTATATAGTGGCAGCACAGACCCAGACAGCTTTTCTTTATATTTGAAAGGACTGGGTGTATGCAGAATTTTCTAAAGAGAGAATAAAATTCATTGTACCATGCTGTTTAATACGTCTACCATATCCATGCAGTATACACTGAGAAATCAATGCACCAGCCACATGGCCACTGAAGTATTCTTTGAACTGGCCTCTTGCACACTAGAGCACCTGGGTGTGGTGATACTGACCAACCTTTGGTTAAATGCGGTGCCATAAATTGAAGCACTACAACTCTTTTCATTTGTGTTGCTCAGTGTTGGGCCTTTTCTTTTGCCTTATAGCAATTTAGTCACAACCTCCTTCCCAACCTGGTCCATGGCCAAGTCAATGAGTCTCCTGTGGGGGGCTGGATCCCCTCCCTGCTGGCGCGTTATGATCGCTCTGGAAGAGAAGAGGCTGCAGGGCTACAAACACAAGCTGCTATCCTTTGAAAAAGGAGAGCACAAATCCCAGGAAGTCTTGGATATCAACCCCAGAGGGCAAGTAGGTAAACGTTTTAGCCACATTGGCAAGTAACCAGGTAATCATTTGAAAGGCCGATTGAAAAGTTGCCAAATGGCTCAAATTTAACCACAACCAGTAACTACGTGTAATTTCACTGGTTGACTGACCTTTGGAGCAGATAATGCACTTGTGGCACAAATTTCAACATACAGTACTTCATGACCTTAAAAAAAACTTGTTTTGTTAACATCACATCTCACTCTCTCAGCTCCCCGCCTTCAGACATGGAGACAACATAGTGAATGAATCTTGTGCGGCTTGTTTATACCTAGAGGTAAAACATCTTTCAGAAACACCCTTTCATTTAATTGGCCAGTCTGTGCTGCCATGCACAGTGTTCATCCCCAGTACAGATGTTCAAAAGCAACATCAGAAAACAAGATCTCAAAGAATGTATAAGGGATACTGAAAGACGTATCACACATCGCTGTGATCATCTTGCATTCTGCTTCTTTGCCCTGACAGAATCAGTTCAAGTCCCAGGGGACCAAGCTGATCCCTGACGGGCCAGCAGAGGAAGCATTGGTCTACCAGCGCATGTTTGAAGGCCTCACACTCAATGATAAACTCAGTAAGACGTGTACATGCACACAGAATGCACACAGATACACAGAGAGGGGAGACCGGGGATGGTTGTAACAAAGGGATAGTTGTAACACTCTCAGTTTGACCAATCAGAAACGAGCTGTGGTGATGTCATCAATCAGTTTATGGTTCCTTCTTTATTATTCATTAAAGTGCTTCCATACATTTATTAGTGTGGATCTTTTTTTAAGCATAATAATTTAATTGTTACATCCATCCTCAAGTAGTGTTACAACTCACCCCGGTACTGGGGAAGGTTGTAACAACATACCTCTTTGTATTTGACATTAATTTACATAATCAGTGATGGTGTAGTAGAAGTCCAAGTGTATGTCATTTATAGCAGACAAATATGGGTACCACATGTCAAAACATGAGATCTCTAGCACAAAGAACCACTGAGTTACACTTGTTCAAACAAAAAGTGTTACTATCATCCCCGGTCTCCCCTACATGGCTACATAGATAGGCAAACAGAAACTGCAATACATATCCACCTGACCAACTCATTTTCTGTAGTATTGAGTTTCAAAATCAATTTGTACATACTGTGCAGTTCAAACCCACTAAACTTTATTTTAAATTCTCATGAAGATCCGAAGATTTCCAAAGATACCAAATATGCCCTGCTGAATTACAGGGAAATGGACAAAACATCTAAATATTTTCCTTTTGTTGTAATGCTGCAGCCAAAAAACAATGACATCTTGGATTTGAATATTTCACTCAGTATAAGTGTGATGGAGCTTCAGTGACGCACTGCAGCCAGCAGATACAGAATATGAACAGTATGTGCTATTGTTGTTCAATATGGGGAAAAAAGGCTCTTTCTAACCATGAAGCGAGTCACACTGAACCCAATGTGCAGATCTATCTTGATAAGAGCCTGCCTCACTCCGCCTTGTGTCAAGATATGCCTTAATATTTTTAGAAAAGGGGAGTTATCTCACTGTAGTGGTGGAATTTGTCTCTTGTTGTTGAAATGAGTCTTAAAAATGATTTTTTAAAAATTGTTGCGGTACACAAACACACAATAAAGGCATGCTGTTTCTTAGATTCTGTCATCTACTATGAATGGTTTGTCCCAGAAGAAGAGAGACATGAGTCGGCTGTGAAGAGAAACAGGGAAGAGTTAGCCAATGAGCTCACACTCTGGGAGGGTTACCTGGAGAAGGTAGTGTATACACACACACACACACACACACACAAACACACACTCACACATACACACACACACACACATAGACACTGTGTTGACATCCTATTTTTTTTCCATCTGTATCCAGGTGGCAGCAGGCTCATACCTGGCAGGGGCCTTCTCGTTGGCTGACGTGATCGTCTTCCCAAGCGTTGCTTACGCTTTTCGCTTCGGGTATGAGGCAGAATCCTTATTCTCTAATAGCACGGTGCTTACTGCAAGAGTCACCCTCATTTTTAATTTATTACCAATTGCCCTGGTTTCATCCACTTCTATGAACTGTCCATTTTGTATGAATGATGACACAGTTACGATAAATGATGTCCTGTCTTCTCTATAGGCTGTCTGTTGGGCGTTATCCCAAGCTGGCCAAATACTACCGCCTGCTGAAGGACAGGCCCAGCATTAAAGCCAGCTGGCCCCCACACTGGGTGGACAGCCCACAGGGTTACAACTGCCTCAAGGATCTATGAAGCACACACACCATATGCATTTTTTTTTTTTTTCTGTTTGTCCAGCAATAAAATGTAACCTTGAGTTCGTCCGATTTATTTGACAGGAACTATGACAGATTTTTAGTTTGTACGTTTTTTAAATGCTATTGTTGAACATTGCTCTATACTATTTGGAAGAGGTGTTGTGATGCACCATAGCATACTGTATTAAAGGTGCATATTTTATGTCAGAAATTAACCTTGCTTCTTTTATTTTCCACACACAGTTCACTGCAGCTCCGTACTGATATTCATCTGGCAAACAATCATGAGGCAAAAGCCTCCAGCTAAATGAGATACTGAAAGACATTTGCATCAAAGAAAAAACATGTGAATTCATGTGATGAGTCGTCCTATGAGATGGGTGCTGTCTTGACCTTTGAAAAGACACATCTTCCATCTACAGCATTCATTTTCAAACTGTGGGTCCTGACGCTTTGTAAATCATGCAGTCTAGATGCCATTTCTACATCCATTAGGCCCGTTCCAGCACCACTGACAATGATGCCCTGCAAAAACGACATTGCTGAAAGAATGGTATCAGTTGGCTTAGAGGACACAGGGGACGAGGGAACATGTCCCCCTCATTTCTGCAGCCTGCCTCCTTGTCACTGCACTTTATTCCACCTATAAAATTTCATCCAGTTACTAAATAGTTCACCCTCTTTGATGAGTCGGCCGTCACAAGTATTTAACACTTCGAAACCACAGCAAATTCACTTGATTTCTTTCAAAAACATGGGGAAAAGGGTGTTTGGAAAAGTAATAATAAATAATCCAAAACACGACATAACCAAAAATTGCAAAGAAACCCATAAAACAGCAGAACATAGCAGAACATAACCCTAACCCACAACAGAAAAAGAGAAAGGAAGGGGCCTTCCCAAAGTCCCCTTGGTTTCAAGAGGATAATACATACGCAATAAAAGTGACTCAAACCTTCCATTTCACCCCCCTCACTTTTGAAATGAACACTTTGGTGATGCTGGATTAACTAAACCTTTGATCACAATGGTCAACAGTCCCTCATTGTGCTGACTTAAAGTGAATGAAATGCTAGAGAAAGTGACCTAATTTTTACTTTACTGGAGACATCCTTGAACAACCCTCAAACTCCACAGGTTTATAAGCGTTTTCTTTTTAAGCCCAGTACCCAACTGAGGCATTTTTCATCCCAACTCACAGTTTGACATGCACTAATGTTGTGTGGGGTTTGCACAGCAGGGCTGCACAGTCAGGCCAACGCTTATGACTGCATGAGTCAACAATCAATAAAATCAGTGGTTCAAAGGTACAAATTTGGGGCTGCAAATACTTTTTTTTTTTATCCCACTCTGCTGATGCTGAGCCGCCACTTCCAGTTGTGCTTGAAGGAACGAGGCTGGTTTCAATAGAATACAAGCAAAAGTCTGAGGATGAGAGCTTGTTTCATTCTCGTGGCTCTGCTTTACTTCTGTGGGCTCAGCCTCAGTCAAGGTAACACAAACTCGATGTTTTACACATTTGATGACTTTTAAGTGTTATGCATGCAGGTATGTAGTTTTTCTCTGTGTGTTTCTCTGTCCATTTCTGCAGAATGTGTGCGAGAGCTGCTGGAGAATGTGGATTTCCCAGGAACAGACTTGACTCAGCTGTACTCCCCTGATGTAAACCACTGTCAGCTGCTGTGCACCCAGCACCCGTCCTGCCTCTTCTTTACCTTCATAAGAGCAGACTGGACCCGAGATAACAGGTAAGTTGCAGGCAAATGATCATTGGAATAAAGTGGAGAAATACCAAGGAGGATTAATATATGTATACATTAAACATGTCATTAGACATTCTTTCAAAAACACTAAAAGTGCATCTTGAAATCTGTGAAATTTGAATGTTTATGATGAAAAACAAAATCTTATCCACCATCTCACAAAAGTTTGCCAAATATTGAGTGAAAGGTCAAACATCAAGTTATTTATAAAATAATTAAATGTAATTGTATGTTACAACTTACTTCAAGAACAAAAAAACTTACTTCTAATCTTTCAAGATTTATAACAAATATTAGTTTGTCACTGTTTATAAAGTGCATTTCAGTTATTTGGAAAAAAAAAACAAATTTATTTATTTTATTTTACAAACAAAAACCTAAAGTGTTCATATGCACTGGATCTGTGCATTTAATTGAGACAAATCTAAAAAAAAAAAAAAAAAAAAAAAAAAATTACCTAGGTCAGTGCTGTGTGTTTTGCTCTTGTGGATGTATTTGCACTTGTGAGTCACTGACCCTAGATGCACCAACCTCTCTCTCCACAGGCATTTCTACTGTTACCTCAAGTCCACTCCCTCTGGGCAGCCCAATGTTCAGAAACCACTACTGGGTGTCACCTCTGGCTATTCCCTCAAGCCCTGCGGTCCAGAGTCTAGTAGGGACTTAACAAGTTGAAGCACTTCCTAGAATCATTAGTCAATGAGTTATCAATAATCACACTAATTCCAACAAATTCTCTCTGTCTCTCTGCTTGGCTTTTTGTCTGTCAGACCCTTGTCTGTCTCAGGTGTACGAGAATGTGGACTTCTATGGAGCGGACTACCAAACCCTGTTCACAGTCAGCTATGAGGAGTGTCAGAGAGCCTGCACAAATGACCCTTCCTGTCAGTTCTTCACTTTTTTCAATGGAATCTTCACACCAGAAAAGATCAGGTAGCGTGAGACTGCAGAGGAGCTTTTCAACATTCCCAAAGACCTATGTTACCTCTCAGCGTTTTTTCTACACCATTTTCAAACACAGTTTCAGCAATGGCAGATCTAGGGAGTGGCATGCCATCCTGAGAAAAAGTTTTGCCACCCCAGTTTTGGTCAACCTTACAAAAGTCAGAAATTTATAACACCAAATCTCATCAATATCTGACTTTTCCCTGTCTCACAGCAGTCAGTGGCCTTGGTTGGGCTTTCTCTCTATAGGAGCTTGGCGTGAACAGATATATTTATTTATTTATTTATTTATTCATATATTTATTTATTTGTTTGTTTGTTTGTCGCTGGTTCGCTGGATTCCCATCTAGTCCCTGCCCCCTGCTGTCCCTTTCCCGCCATCCTGCTGGCTTGTACTTCCACATCTGCCCGCACTTCCTGCTGAATGAATTGCCACCGTTCTTTGCCCTCGACATTATTAAATCGTGGTTGCTGGGAAGTAGTCTAAACCTGTGCATCCCCTTGCTATGGGCCCCACCAAAGCCCTCTGCCTCCGCCATGACTCAGCCACCTCCAGAGATTTGTCTGCACTCCAGTCCTTGGAGGCCCTCCATGAGTGCTTTCACTGGGGGCTGTTGTACTCTAGTTTTAGATCAAATGGCACCTGTATTCTGCCTCTGCTTACTTGACAAGCATGTTGATGGCAAGGGCAAAAAGGATGACTGCCAGATGTCAGATATGCCAGACACTGCAGCGACGTTATCATAATGGTTAGCATGAGGTTCTTGATTTTTGCTGGGAACATAATGTCGATGTAGAGCAAGCTCAACAAGTTTGTGTGGTATGGATCTATACATTTGCAAGGTCCAGCCACCACACAGTCAGGTCTCTCTTGCCTTCACATGCGTCCCTGATGAGTTGTGTGACCACAGCCGGATATAAAGAGATCCCACGGTGGTGTCAGTAGATCTGTTGTTCAGGAGGTTCGTGGAAGTTAGTGGAAGCCATATTTCCAAGTTGTCAACTGTCTCTCCAGTCATCATCAAACTATTCTTGGTTGCCATCCAGTCTGTTTCTGCACATCACTAACTAGGCCAGGTTTTAAGATGAAAGCTACATCCTGCAGATGTTGCAGGATGTAGGTACTGGGATGTATCATCAGTGACGTGACTTGAAGTCATTGAGAGTTTCAGGTCTTTCAATATCAGACACCCTTGCTCAGGCAACCCAGCCAGGGCTGATCAGATCCCAGCTTTCAACCAGGCAGCCTTCACCCACAGATCTGCCCTTCTGATCTAGAGGCACCTTGTGGCTTTCTCCACAGCTTCAGCAGTGAATTTGATGGCCTTCCTCTTTGCCTCCACGGTAATGCCCAGAAGTGCGAAGGCTTTGCAGAATGAACACCCTGCAAATTAATAACGACTGACAGTAACAACGCGTTGTGTCTCAAGATCAAACTGTGGACAATATCATTGCTTCTGAGGAGTTTCCCTTGGGGATTTACTTCTAGCTGTGTAGGCCCTCCCATGTGCAGTTGATGTGATTATTCTCTTGTTATTGCTGCCAAGGAGGTGAAACCTCAAGCACAGGATTATGTGATTGCCCGCTCTGTCCATTTACTGGTCAGTTCATCAGCAGGATAGCTCAAAAAGTACTGGACTGATTTGCTCAACCTTTGTAGGACAGTTGGACATGAGCCAGCGGGTAAATTATTAATGTTTCAGGCCAATTGGCCTCAAGGTATCACAGCAATGGGTGAGCCTTAAAACAAACATGATTTCTAAATGCATCAGCACAACCTTGGTGACCTTTCCGTGCCCATTGAAAAGGGGCGTGTCCTATGAGAATAGCATTGCCAAAAAGGGGAAGGGCTAAGCCCAAAGAGGGCCGTTGTGTAGTTTCCAAACCCATCCACAAACCCCAGCTGGGAGGACGGTCAGTAATGGTCACTGATGCACATTGGTCTGCAACAGCCTGTTGTGTTGGGAAATTAACAAAAAAGACTATACTTGTATCTGTTTTCAGTAGTAGCATGGGGCTCGTTTTGACTTTGAGCCCCAATTCTTGGTCTTTATGTTGATTGAGACTTGAATTGATTATGCCCCTGTTGTGTATTCTCAAGGGGCCATTGACCAGAAACAGATCATAACTTTCAGCTTCAGCCGTAGTGGAGGTCTGCTCAGTACTGAGTGCCTTCTTGTTCTTTCCTTCATGTTTGTTTGTTTGCTTCTTTCTTTCTTTCTTTCTTTCTTTCTTTCTTTCTTTCTTTCTTTCTTTCTTTCTTTCTGTAGATACAAGTGCCACTTGAAATTCAGCTGGACAGTACCCAGGACTCCTATTGTAGAGGCAAAACCTGGTGTGGTGTCTGGATTCTCACACTCTTTACAAATAATGACA
The DNA here is from genome assembly GCF_902150065.1 of Myripristis murdjan. Classification (NCBI taxonomy): domain Eukaryota; kingdom Metazoa; phylum Chordata; class Actinopteri; order Holocentriformes; family Holocentridae; genus Myripristis; species Myripristis murdjan. The sequence goes on along the minus strand of NC_043990.1, from coordinate 23,259,047 downwards.
AATTCTGACACAGGTAAACACTCATAGTGGGTTGTTTTATCAGAGATTCTTGCAAGCTACTGCACGTGCTTTTTCGCCACATGTGTGCCTGAGTGTGTATCTGTTTCTACACAGTGTGCCAGGCCAGGTTTTTCCCAAATACTGACATCCCAGGAAACGACTTAGAGAAGGTACTCGCCGGCTCTGCTGAGCATTGTCTTAGCCTGTGCTCTGCTCATCCACGCTGCACCTACTTTTCTTACGTTACCTCTGATGGCAGGTATGTGTGTGTGTGTGTGTGTGTGTGTGTGTGTGTGTGTGTGTGTTTGTGTGGTAGCAGATCTATGCATGTGCTTTTACCATGCTGGTCATACAGGTGACAATGTCTTTCCCAAAGAACACTTGATTTTTACTCAAGTTTTAGTTTTAACTCTCTCCTGTATCAGGTGGGTGGAAACATGTCAGATAGTTTAGTAAATCACAGGAAACATTAGTTTATTTTGTCTGTGTTGTCTGACCGACAGCATCTCAACTGTCCTGGGGTCCGTTTCACAAAGCAGGTTTAGTGAAAACTCTGTTAGTCTGCTAACTAAGTCTGTTAAACCTGAAATGAGGGAAACGTTTAGTTTTCCGTTTCACAAAGGAGGTAACTCAAAGCAGAGAAAGAGGGGTAACTCTAGCCTGTTTCCCAGAGGGAGGTAACTTAAGCTCTCGGTCAGTTACCGCAGTAACAGACTCCATGAAACTAACCTGGTTGGGACCAGGTTTTTCTCATGAAACCTCAAGTTTCTCTCTGTGTCCACCCTCTTTCAGCCACACACGGTATTTAACTTCCTCATTCATTCAGTCAGCAGGCGAGTTTTGGCGTGGCATATTAGTTCTGCCGTCTGTTATTTAAAAAAAAAAAATTCCATTAGTAGTTAGGTGGCGACTTTTTTTCACGAACATGGCATGTCCTTTCGACGACTACATTTAAACTTACGCATTGACCCGAGCAGCAGTGTTCTCCCACGCTATCTCCCTCTCCTTTGCCGCTGCAGCGGTGTTGCACTTTTTTAAAAAAACAGGTTCAAACTCAGTATGTATGTATGAATGCATTAAGATTTCCAAATCAACTGGGGTGAAAAACGCAGCCCGACGCTTCCCCGTTGCCATGGTGAATCGTCAAATTGGGGCTCCATTGACGCTGTCTTTTTACAGCTGTGGTGCGCACGCTTAACTCCAGGTGAAACTACTCCGAGTTGATCAAACTAACTCAGATCAGCTGTTCTGGAACTGAAAACTCAGAGTTTCCTATCTCAGAGTAGATCAACTCAAAGTTCGGGGTAAACTTGGAATTTGTTGAACCTGCTTCGTGAAACGGACGCCTGGTGTGGTTAGCACCACCCATTAGAGGTCCCCTATAGAGGGAAGCATGCTAACAATCTTCTGCAACTACTGTTTCACCCTTTGTGTTCTCTACTTTGCATTATCTCAACAACATATTTGCGATATTTATCTTGTGTTTTGTTGCTGTTTAGTTCCAGTGACAGATTCAGTTGCTTTTTGAAGAGCAATCCAAATGAAATGATCATCAGTGCCAAGGATGGAGTCACATCTGGGATACCATCACGCTTCTGTCAGCAAGACAACAGTGCGTAGCCACTTAATAAATCTAATCCAAAAGAGGAGCAGAACTGATTTCAAATTTTGACAACGTTTCAATCATTTTGTGTGTCCTGTGCTGTGGGTTTTTCCTCTTCTGTACAATGATGGTCTTGTACCTTTAGATGGTACCTTTGTCCTGTCCTGTCTATTTCTGTGCCTTGTCCTGGTAATGCAGATCCTATACTAACAGGGTGAAGTTCAGGTGACTTTTATTAGTTTGCAACATTGTTTATACGTTTGATAAACAATGGGGAAAAGTTTGCTGATTTTAAGTCTTACTCTGTTCTTTCTTTATTAATAGGCTGGTTGAAGGATACTCATGACGGAGTAGATTTCCGTGGGTCTGATATCCGTTATGTGATGCTGGACGACCCAGAGACTTGCCAGACGACATGCAGTCAAGATTCCAACTGCCAGTTTTACACCTATGTCAACGAGGATTTCTTTGATTCTAACTATTGGTATACTTTATGCATACATGCAAACACACACACAAACACAAATAACTGTCAAACGCAGTTACAGTTGCAGTAAGGAACTTACTGCACAATATATCTACAGGATCTCAACTGAGTCTATGGGATGCTCTTTTGTATTTCAGCCCAACACTGTGACGTATAAAAAGGCTTATACAAATGTTTCACGCTGCCATGTAAATATTCATGTAATTGCTTTCACAAAACTGAAGATACTGTGTTTGATTTTGTGTCCTAGGCGTCGCTGCTACCTCAAGCGTGTCATCACCATGCCCGCTCCTCCCAAAGTTACCAAACTGGCCAACGTCGTGTCTGGATTCTCCCTGAGGAACTGCAAGACAGATCTGGGCACAGATGCAATCACACACACAAATGTCTAAACAGATTCTCAAATGAAACAGGGAAACCTGATTTCAGGGCAAAGAACATGTGTGATCTAATAAAAAGATTCAGCAGTGAGAAATTTGCTTACATGTGTTTGTTTATGTGCAGAGATGTGTCCTGTCATCTCTTTCTCTCATGATGGGTTGCACCATGGCACATTGTATCAAATGTGCATATTTAATGACAGAAATTAATCTTAGTTCTTTTATTTCACAAACAGTTCAGTGCAGTTCTGTGCTGATATTCATCAGGAAAGCAATCATGATGCAAAAAGCCTCCAGCTAAACGAGACACTGGTAGAAAGGGGCTTAAAAAAGGAACATGTGAATTCATGTGATGAGCAGGCCTGCAGAAGATAAGACTGCTCACCTGCTCTGCCTGACATGACAATATGTTCACTGATGAATATGTTTACTGAATTTTGGAAGTTCCATCAATATTTTTTGTGGGAGATGTGTAACATACCCTAAAATAAATTATCTGAAATTTGCTGAAATACGGATTTTGATTATGGGTTGAATGGCATTTGTAAGAAACAAAGGGAAGGTGATGATGATTGTTAATATGTCAAGATTTTGGTCAGGTTTTCCCATTTTTTATGAGTTTTATGTGTGTTACCAGCGTCAGTCTTTTGTCACCTCAGTGAGATGGCCTTTGTTTGAAAAAAAAAAAGAAAGAAATTGCTTGTACCCTGTTCAAAAGTTTTTTTTGTTTTTTTTTTTCCTCTCATAGAAAACACTGCCTTTTTTAAATTATAAAAACAGTTTTTTATGTTATAAAATATGATTTTACATAACAGAGTTTAAATATGAAGGGGAACAATTTCTACAAACCCAGAATGGGGTAATTTAAGGTAGAATAAAAATTACAAGCACATATATGTAATTAATAAACAGAACACATGGTTATGGAACAACACATCAGTGCTGAGCAAAATAAATTACAAGAATTCAATTTTCTGTGTCAGGCTGTGTTGACGGATTTAGTGCTGATCTAAAACACATGCAGTTTGTAAGAAAAGCTGGGAGGTCATTTTAGGTCACTTTAGGAATATTACTCAAATATTGCAGTGATAGCATAAGAAATTGAAACATATGATAATGATTTTGATGTATTATTATTATTATTATTATTATTATCGTCATCATCATTATTATTATTATCATTATTATTATTATTAGTAGTAGTAGTATAGTATTATTATTGTTGTTGTTCTTTGCTGTTGTTGTTGTTGTTGTTGTTGTTGTTTGTAGTAGTAGTAGTAATAGTGGTATAGCAGTAATATAGGGTGGTATAATTTGACAGAGATTTATGTTAGGCACGTCAACAGAGTTCAAAGAGTGTTGTGGTTCTGCAAGAGGAATCACTCCCACCGTCTTCTGCCAATGGTAAAAGCATGTTACGCACACCAAACTAGGCAACTTTTATCTCTGTCAAACCGAGACAGAGAGAGAGTATTATTTTACCACCAAGTGTAGCAAAGGAAGAATATTCACTAGCAACATTTTGTAATCACAGAATTAATGCATCACTGATTAAATATCGAGTTCCGGTGAAAATACAGCGACAACAACAAGCGCCTTTACTGTCACACCTGTTACCAAAAGCTGAGGACATTCAATCTGGCCACCAGGGGGCAGTTTATGTCAGCGAGAGGCGCTTCCGAAAGCTGGTGGACTGTCTTGAATCGTGTTTTGATCTTTGGCAATGTGGGCTGTGACGATACTGAGCCAATCCGGACTCCAGGAAAAGGCAAGATCGTATAAAACTAGAGTGCCATCAGGTTGCTTCACCGTTTGATTTCGCCCTCGTTTCACGGCTGTAAATCTGCGACGCGGTTGCGGTTCAATTTGATATCATGGCCAAAGATATGACCCTTCTGTGGGGCTCCGGCTCTCCTCCCTGCTGGAGGGTCATGATCGCCCTGGAGGAGAAGAACCTGCAGGGATACAACCAGAAACTGCTGTCCTTCGAGAAAATGGAGCACAAGTCGCAGCAAGTCTTGGACATGAACCCCAGGGGTCAAGTAAGTTCCAGTTTTATTATGCATAGCAGTCATGATCCAGTCTCAAGCATGCACGACAATAATAATAATAATGGTGATAACAAAAATAATAATGAAGCTATTTACTTTATTTCATTCTTTCCTCCTGCAAGCTTCCCTCTTTCAAACATGGGAACAACATACTGAATGAGTCCTTTGCAGCATGCTTATACTTGGAGGTAAGGCTCAGGGTGTTTGTGTGTGTGTGTGTGTGTGTGTGTGTGTGTGTGTGTGTGTGTGTGTGTTGAGGAGGGGATGCTTGGGGTGGTGGGTGTCAGGCGCACAGTCCACATGATGGTCACAGGGGTGCTGCTCAACAATACTGTGCAGCATTGTTGTGCCCTTTTTAATATTTAGGAGCATTCCCTGTCGCTGTGTGTGTTCAACAATACTGTGCACACAGTCCTTTGCTCGTGTTACATATCAACAACAATACCTGAGCTCCAGGAGGGACGGCATCACCATGGTTGCACCTTGTTGTCTTGTTTCCAACATCAGAGTCAGTTCAAGTCCCAAGGAACCAAGCTGATCCCTGATGGCGCCGCAGAGCAGGCACTGATGTACCAGCGCATGTTTGAGGGTGTCACACTCGCTGAGAAAATGGGTAAGTGGTGCCTACAAACATAATCTGGGATAAATTATCTATATTATAATAAATAATATGTGTTAGAATTTTAAACAGAGTGTAGGCAGGTCAAACTGTTGTATTTGGCTGAACTTATCTGGTTTCCTTTGGCCTGGCTTTGACTATGGGTCTTTGATCTGCGTTGTCCTTGGCAATACCAAACAATAAACTGGCGAGATGCCTTAGAGCCTCAGCCTGGGGTGCCTCAGTGTGACCTCAGCTTTAGCACAGATATTCTCTGAGATTAAATTGGTTAAAAAAAAAAAAAGAAAAGAAAAAAAGGGGAAAAACAGAAAAAAAAAAATCATTCTGAGACTACAAAATCACACATTTGCACAGTACCAGTAATAATCTGTGCTCTCATATAAGCAAGCCCAGGGATGCTGCATTCAGAGGGTGTTGCACAGCCTTGCGAACAGGTAGTCATTTTGAAAGCTCCACAGTGATTTCTCCCAGAGAATCACATGCTGGGGTTAGGGTCATGATACAGCAGAGAGAGAGTTATTGTCAGGCTGAATTCCCAGTCAGCTGCTACATTTCTTGTGTGCAAATCAGCTCTGATCTACACAATCAGACATACTGTTCCTTCTGTGCACACAATGTTATCAAAGTAGCCTCTTCCAAACATAATTTGAGCCACTTTCCTGTCTTCCTGTCGAATTTGAAGTTACGTAATAACGCCCCAACTGTGATTAGCACAAGAGCATTTATTGTGCCTTGTGCTGTGAGGAACCGCAGATGACTCAGCATTACATGGGAGGGGACAATCTGCAGATTAGAGATTAACTTTGATATCACTTACACCTCCCAGTTTCCAATGAGAGCTACTGCAGTGACTGGAATGCCTGTTGACATTTCTTTTAGCGAATGTTATCTACTACAACTGGAAGGTCCCGGAAGGAGAGCGACATGATTCTGCGTTGAAGAGAAACAGGGAGGCTTTAGTTACTGAGCTGAAGCTCTGGGAGGGATACCTGCAGAAGGTAAACACACAGACAAAAAATAATTCACGTACTGACAAAAGATACAGACCTGCAGAACCAGATGTCTAACCAAACAGGCTTTGTTAAACTAACCCTACATTCCTGTGCAAATATCAGAAAAAACAGATCTCTTATTTGGAAATTCCACAGGAGAGGCGTTCAAAGGCGAATGATGAAGTTGTGTATTTAGTTTTAATTATTGTTGATTTTCCCAGCCGCATTTGAATGCAGCATAACTCCGTTTTCTGTCCTCCAGCTGGGAGCAGGTTCCTACATGGCAGGGAAGAACTTCTCAATGGCTGATGTGATTGTTTTTCCGAGTGTTGCCTACATCTTCCGCTTTGGGTAGGTGGACTCTTCATCGGCCAAACTGTGGGGAATGTGAATAGAGAAATGGGTGAATGAATGAATACGATCACAATGAAAGTATAAATGCGTGATGTGAAGCTTGATGGCGTCCTCTCTCTGTTTTGTAGCTTGTCTCCGGAGCGTTACCCGAAGCTGGCAGAGTATTTCGCTCTGCTGAAGGAAAGGCCCAGCATCAAAGGCACCTGGCCTCCACACTGGCTGGAGAACCCCCAGAACCAGGACACACTCAAAGACCTCTGAGCCACACACCCTTCATCTCACACACTAACTGTTCCCGTGTGAGCAAATTCAATCGAGAATAAATATTAACAAGCCCTTTAAGTTTATATTAGCCCCTCCTCACTTTGCACTTCTGTAACTGCATCACAATATTGATATGCACTTCCTCTTGCACTATATTTGCTTTACAACCTGAACGTTCATGTGTTTTTTGCAAGTTGTCAAATAAAGATGGTCTTCTTTGCAATGTGAATGAAAGCAATAAAATCAAATTCTGACTATTTTTGCCTGCTTCCCTTTTTTGTCATTATGATCTGACTGACTTTCAAAACATGCGTATAAGTAATAATTTTGAAGAGCAGTATGGGTTTTAATGGTTCTTCTTTCATTACACTTTTTTTCTTAAGAACATGTTGGGGTTAATAAAGCTTGCAATCTGGAATCAGCTTCTTGACAGCAAAATGTAAATTTTCAACACCTATGGTATGCAAGGCATTAGTTACATGTTATTTCTGATACTCTAGGCACCTGCTGTAAAACTGCTGGGGTCAAAATGTCTTTCCGGGGGCAACTTTTTAGTCCTGCACCTCTTTGATTTTGACAGCAGAGGTCGCTAAATTTCAATGAACCACAGCAGCAGTCCTGTTGGTGTTCTTGCTATTATCCCATTCTTTTTCTTTTCTTTCTTTTTTTTTGTTTTTTTGGTCCTGCAGTTGTGTCAGTCATGCTTTAGCCATCAGGTGGTGGTGGTACACAGTTTGCCCTGGAAATAATACACATTGGAGAGACCTGGGACAAACAACAAACTGGAGTGCCCAGACATTTTCTTGTCAAAGTCCAACAAAAAGATGTCCTCAGGCACATATCACACAATTGAGTGAGTAACAGGCTACCGCACACCGTGTTGACTTTATTTAGTTTTTATTTCAAGTGAACAACACGTTTCGCCTGTAGCGTCATCAGGTTCGCTCAGGTATGGTCTGAGCTGACACAGGTGTGACTAAATCACCTTCCAGTCACATGACCATTGGTTCTTAAAAGTCATAATTTTTCAAAATGCAATATGATCAGGTGAGATACCCTCCCGTGTATTTAAATACAAATTACATTACATAATAAATGATAGTCTCTAATAAAAACTAATTAAGCAAGTGGCCAGCATCTTAAGCTTATTACACAAAGTCATCACAAACATCCTAACAGGCCTAAGATGAGCAAATAATCATAGAAAATTATACCATCTCCATACCATAATATAAGTGTAGTGTTTAAACACCAAAATCCCATGAAGTCAATCAACCCACAGTATTACAACATATACAAGAGCAATTAATATATTAGAGAAATACACACATAGTTCAAAATCGCACATCACAAATTATACATGCAGGCAAAAAGACAAGTAGGCAGATGTCCTCAGGCACATTTGATGAAAAGTGTGCTAGCATTTGAGTAGATCTTCCTGCATGGCAGGTGTGTTTAAATGACAGCAGGGGGCATGAAACCTTTTATTGCAATAACAACCTTCTCTCATTGTACTGGCTTGAAGTGAATGAAATACCAGTGAAAGTGACTCCATTTTTAATTTTACTGGGGACTTCTTTGAGCAGCCCTCAAACTCCAGCGGTTTAAAAGCTTTTTGTTTTACAGCCCAGTGCTCAGCTGAGACATTTAGTCTCTTGCTCTGCGATCAAAACAAATCAAACCATTATCTCTGCTGGGGACTCACCAGATTCTGGCCTGCAAGCCATTTTTCATCCTGACTCACAGTTTGACGTGCGCTGATCTAGTTTGTAGACTGATGTTGTGTGGGGTTTGCACAGCAGGGCTGCACAGTCAGGCCAACGCTTATGACTGCGTGAGTCAACAATCAATAAAATCAGTGGTTCAAAGGTACAAATTTGGGGCTGCAAATACTTTTTTTTATCCCACTCTGCTGATGCTGAGCCGCCACTTCCAGTTGTGCTTGAAAGAACGAGGCTGGTTTCAATAGTATACAAGCAAAAGTCTGAGGATGAGAGCTTGTTTCATTCTCGTGGCTCTGCTTTACTTCTGTGGGCTCGGCCTCTGTCAAGGTAACACAAACTTGATGTTTTACACATTTGATGACTTTTAAGTGTTATGCATGCAGGTATGTAGTTTTTCTCTGTGTGTTTCTCTGTCCATTTCTGCAGAATGTGTGCGAGAGCTGCTGGAGAATGTGGATTTCCCAGGAACAGACTTGACTCAGCTGTACTCCCCTGATGTAAACCACTGTCAGCTGCTGTGCACCAAGCACCCGTCCTGCCTCTTCTTCACCTTCGTACGAGCAGACTGGACCCGAGATAATAGGTAAGTTGCGAGCAAATTATCATTGGAATAAAGTGAAGAAATACCAAGGAGGATTAATATATGTATACATTAAGTATGTTATTAGAAATGCTCAAAAAAAACCCAAAAAAAACATATTGAAATCTGTGAAAATTGAAAGTTTATGAAGAAAAACAAAATCCTGTCTCACAAAACCTATCAAAAAATTGAGAGAAAGCTCAAATGTCAAATTACATCAATATTTGTACTATCTTGACAATTTAATAATCAATTATTGCATTATCATCAAAACCGTGTAGGCTAATTTGTGTAATAACTGAATACAGTTATGATACTTTTTAACTTACTTCAATGAAAATGTCATAATTTTATTAAGTTTATATGAATTTTGAAACACTGGTTGCTGTGCTTTTTAAGTCACTGTTTGTTTGTTTTGTGTTAAATATGTATTTCAGTCATTTGCTGCTGTGATGACCCTGCTTTCCCATGATTAATTTGTGTATCCTCTCACTCACTGATTTGATATTCAGCCTTGGCCCAAGTTAGAAGAGCGCATGGTTTAAAGTCATGTGAGGGTCCATAGAGATTAAACGGTCTGTCTAATCCTTTTTGTGCCATTTGCCCATTTATTCAAAAATTTTTCATCAGGTCTGCACGTAAATTTGTGTGATATTTCCTGAATGTTTTAGTAACAAAATAGTTGAAATAATGACTGTCTTTCTTATAGACCAGTAGGTCACAACTGTTCTGGCTAATGACCCCTCAAAACAAACTGTTTTTTTTGTTTTGTTTGTTTTTTCCCACATCTGCCTCTAGACACACCAAACAAGCATGACTGTGAATGGGGACAAACAAAAACCTAAAGTGTGAATTCACACTGACTCTGTCTAAAAGTCTAAAAGTTATTAGATTGGTCAATGCTGTTTGATGACCTTGATTTGTCTGTTTGCTCTTGTGGACGTGTTTGCACTTGTCAGTCACTGACCCTAGATGCACCAACCTCTCTCTCCACAGGCATTTCTACTGTTACCTCAAGTCCACTCCCTCTGGGCAGCCCAATTCTCAGAGTCCAGTTTTGGGTGTCACCTCTGGCTATTCCCTCAAGCCCTGTGGTCCACAGTCTAGTAGGGACACAACAAGTTGAAGCAGCTCCTAGATTCATTGGTCAACAAATGATCAACTATCATACTCTAATTCCAACAAATTCTCTGTCTCTCTGTTTGGCTGTTTGTCTCCCAGACCCTTGTCTGTCTCAGGTGTACCAGAACATGGACTTCCCTGGGGCAGACTACCGAAGCCTGTTCACAGCAGACTATGAGGAGTGTCAGAGAGCCTGCACAAATGACCCTTTCTGTCAGTTCTTCACTTTTGTCAGTGGAACCTACACAGAAAAACCTACCAGGTAAAGTGAGACGGCAAAGGAACTTTTCCATGTGCCCAAGGACCGATGTTCTCTCTCAGTTTTTTCCAAAACCAACACAGCTTCAGCAATGGCAGATCTAGGGAGTGGCATCAGGAATCAGGTGCCACCCTGAAAAAAATGTCTTGCCACCCCAGTCATAAATGATCTTTTTTTTTTTCTAAGCATAGTCATACTTTTCAGATAAAACTCAGTTTTGTTTTTGTTTTTTTACCATCACCTTTCCTCTAGTCCTACAAACACGTCAAATCTGATATCTCTCAATCTATTGGTCTGATTGCTATGAAAAAATCAGCAGTTCATGCAGTTCCGCTTCCAGGCAAGTCAGTCAGTGCAGTGGCACTTGTTTCTTTATTCTTGGCGGCTGGTCTTCTCTAGCACACCTTACCTTTATCCTTAATGACCTGAATGTCATTAGAAACAACCACACATATCTTTCAGAGTCCCAACTCCGCTGGTTCCCTCCGGTCTTTCCATTGTCGTACTCTTCTGTCCATCCTTGACCCTGATTTTCCCCCCATCCCTTCATCCCTCGGATCTCATCCCTCCATTCCTCGACCCTTGTCCCTTCATGCCTAACCCCCATTCCTCCATCCCTTCATCCCTCGACCCTCATCTCCTCATACCTCAACCCTCACCCCATCCCTCCATCTCTTCATCCCTCATCCCTCCCTTTGAATGCTCAATCCATCCCTTCTACATCATCTCAGTTCTCCACCATACAATAAATTATTTTGAATTCATATCCTATTGGTGTGATCTGTAGTTCATGAATGTATCTTCTCAAGGTGGCACTGGCCACAAACAGATCATAACTTCCAGCTTCAAACTTGCTCTATACTGAGTGTCTTCTTGTTCTTTCTTTCTTTCTTTCTTTCTTTCTTTCTTTCTTTCTTTCTTTCTTTCTGTAGATACAAGTGTTACCTGAAATTCAGTTGGACAATACCCGTGATTCCTAATATAGTGGCGAGACCTATGGTGGTGTCTGGATTCTCACACTCTTTGAACATAGCTACAAATTCTGACAGAGGTAAACACTTATAGTGGGGTGTGTTAGTAAAGAATCTTGCAAGCTGTCACACATGCTTTCTCACCACATGTGTCTGTATCTGTTTGTACACAGTGTGTCAGCCCAAGTTTTTCCCAAATACCAACATCCAAGGAAATGACATGGAGGCACTGCTTGCCGGCTCTGCTGAGCATTGTCTTAGCCTGTGCTCTGCTCATCCACGCTGCACCTACTTCTCTTACGTTACCTCTGATGGCAGGTACGTGTGTGTGTGTGTGTGTGTGTGTGTGTCTTTGTCAAATGGGTAGAAAAATGTCAGTTAGTTTAGTAAATCACAGGAAACATTAGTTTATTTTGTTTGCTTTATCTGACAACTGTCCTAATGTGGTTAGCACCAGATGTCCCCTTTAGAGGGAATCACGCTAATAATCTTTTGCAACTATTATTTCATCCTTTATGTTTTCTACTTTGCGTTATCTCAACAACATATTTACAGTATTTATCATGTGTTTTGTTGTTGTTTACTTCCAGTGACAGATTCCATTGCTACTTGAAGAACAACCCAGATCAAATGATGACTGAAGCCATGGATGATGTCATATCTGGGATACCAGCACGCTTTTGTCAGCTAGACAGTATGTAGCCACTTAATGTATCTAAAAATTGCCATGTCAAGGACCTGAACTGGATGACTAGAACTGATATCAAATTCTGACAAAGTTTCAATCATTTTGTGTGTCCTATGCTGGGCATTTTCCTGTGTAATGAGGGTCTTGCACCTTTTAGTGGTAACTTTGCCCTGTCTTCTCCATTTCAATGCCTTGTCCTGATAATGTAGATCATGTACCAGTGAATATCAACCAGCAGCCCACAGGCCACATCTGGCCCACTAAGGCTTCCCATCAGGCCCACAGGATATCAATGAATTCAGAAAAAGTGAGACGGAATAAAATGTGTATTTAGGACATCTTTAATTTTTCCTTCTATATTAAAGCAACACCAAAACAAATATTGAGATGGAAAAAAATTATTAGGAATTATTTACCAACCCCAAATATGTACGTTTGACCCGCAGGTTCTAAAGACATTATAAATCCACATGCCACCTTATTCTCAGGTACCTGTGAGGTAGTAGCCACACAACCTGATGCACCAAAATATGCACACATCGTTTTCTACAGAGAAATTGTTATTTATAAAAAACAAAAAAAGAGAGAGAGAGTGTATTGAGAATGTACTTATACCTCCATGCGAGTTTTTGGCTGCAGGCTGCTGATGAAGTGGCAGAGAATAACATGACAGAGGGAATTTACACAACATTGTGTCTTTAATATCCAATTTCATTGTGCATGTATGATTTTGTACAAGCCTGTTTATCTATTATATATTGTGGGTGAAAATATGTCCATTCAACTGTATCACACATGGTACAGATGTGATTGTGGACTGATTTAGAGGCACATGTGTGATCAATTAATAGTCGTTATGTGTGCTATAAATTGGCAGGGTTGTGTGGAATGGCTGTGATTAATGACACAATGCCAGTTTTGGCGCTGTTAGAGGACTTTACCAGCGCAAGGCTGAGAAGAGAACAGGTATTTAGAGACCATGCTGGAGAGAGGTGGGTCACTGAATTGCAGAAGCCTTGGTGAAGCTGAAATGAAATTCCTCCCTTTTATGAATGCAAGCCGTATCTTCATGTAAACATTGGGACAAAACCGGTTGAAGTTGATTAATATTTCCTGCCGATCAGGGCTGAATTCTGCAGTTGGAATCACAGATCTGAACCATCTCCTCCTCCTCCTCCTTCTCCTCCTCCTTGGTGGAGATCTGCACTCTACTGAGAGTGTCTAGTTATTACTATAGATTTCCCTGTTTTTTAGGAGTCTATTCCCAATGATATAGCCAGGCTAATAAAAATAAACATTCATTTTGTAAAAAAGTGAGAATATTAAACAATAATAGGATAATTAGGCCTAAATAAATTTAAATTTTGTTTGTTTAATGTCCAGCCCCCAGAATGTCTGCTTAGAAAAATTCAGGCTCTTGGACAAATGTAGTCGATGACCCCTGGGTCCTAAACAACATTGCAACATTGTTTACACATTTGAGAAGCCATGGGGAAAATCTTTGCTGATTTTAGGTCTATCACTAAAGTCTGTTAATAGCACCTTTCTTTACTACCAGACTGGTTGAAGACTGCTCTTGAAGGAGTAGATTTCCCAGGGATGGATATCCGCTACGTGATGCTGGACGACCCAGAGACCTGCCAGACGACATGCAGTCAAGATCCCCACTGCCAGTACTATACCTACGTCTCCGAGAACTTCCAAAGCTCTATGTATAGGTATACATTATGCTTGCATGCAAACACACACACACACACACACACACACACACACACACACAAACACAAATAAATGTTAAATGTCAAATGCAGTTAAAGTTGCAGCAGGTAACTTTGCATCTTTGCAAACAGCAGGGAACTGTTTGCAAAATGTGAACTTCAATGCACAGGAATCATGTAGCATGAGGCCAATAGAATGCACACGGCATGCTCATGTTTAGCGGCACAGCCGGTCTGGGATGCTTTATCAAAGGAAACCAAATGGACAAAAGAGGCAAAAGATGCAGCGTTGGAAACGGTGCTGCTCATTGTTGATAAGGAGACATTCTGTTTTTCATGCTTCAATTTTGATCCCTCGCTTTTCTCACCAATTTCATATCTATGAAATATATCTACAGGATCTCAACGGAGGCGATAGGATGCTCTTTTGTATTTCAGCCCAACACTGTGATTTAGGTTTATAATACAGGCATTTTCATGCTGCCATATTAATATTCATGCAATTGTTTTCACAAAACTGAAGATACTTGTGTTTTGATTTTTTTTTTGATTTTGTGTCCTAGGCGTCGCTGCTACCTCAAGCGTTTCATCACCATGCCTATGCCTCCCAAAGTTACCAAAGTGGCCAACGCCGTGTGTGGATTCTCCCTGAGGAACTGCCAGACGGGGCTCAAATGATACAGGGAAACCTGATTTCAGGGCAAAGAGCACGTGTGATCTAATAAAGAGATTCAGGAGTGAGAAATTTGCTCGCATGTGTTTGTTTATGTGCCAAAGCAGAGATGTGACCTGTCATCTCTTTCTCTCATTACTGCCCTCCTTCCTCCACACTGATCCCTCCTCCTCCTCTGCCTGCCTCTCTTCCTCATTCTGCAGGGACCACAGAGTCTTACACATACACACACACACACACTCAAACACTATAACCCTCATTCTTTCTCTTATTCTCCCCGTCCCTCTTTCCCCTCCCTCCACACACACACACACACACACACACACACACAGACCCCCTCCTCCGTGGGAAACCCAGTGCAGTGTGATTGTGGTCGTCCTTCCTGGAAGCTGTGGTGGTGACTTTGGCTCCTTCACTCAGAGGCCAGAATAGTGCCAGCCAGCCTCTGTGTGTGTGTGTGTGTATGTGTGGGGGTGTGTGTATATGTATGTGTGTGTGCGTGTGTGTGTGCGCTCCACAAACATTCCACCACCATACCGTCCGTCCGACTGCCGGCCGGCCTTGCACGAGAGCCACGCCGCCACCGCGGTTCAGCACTGACGCCAGCCCCGAGGACTCACATCGCAGCTCACACACACACACACACACACACGCACCAACACACCACATAAACAAAACACTCACCAAGGCACAGACACAGACAGACACACACACACACACACACAGGACAACAAACAGGCTGACTAAAGCACACACTCGCACACTCACTCAAATAAACAGAATGCACATTGCGGAACACACACATTTCGGACCGCAGACCACAGACATTGCATCCTGAAGTAGATCAAAGTGTTCTCCAGCAGTAAACACACACAAGGCTCTTTTCTGCTCTCTCATCCCTGCGGAGCTGTTTTGGTGAAAGCACGGTACAATTATGACCATCTTCTTGAGAAACAACTGGTTGCGACTGTCACTCACAGTTATTCGGGGGTTTGTCGTGCACTCTCGACGCGCTGGCCGACTTTTGGCAGTTCACACCATTCCCGTTCCTGTCCTCTCAACCTTCCAGATCCCTCTCATCTCCTCGCTCCTTCTCCCCCCCCCCTCCTTCACTGAACTTCTACACTGAATCAGTCACTCAACCGCAGCCCTTCAGATCTTTGTCTTTGTCTCTCTCCGTGTCTCTGTATCTCTCTATCCCTCCCGCCCCCGTCTCTTTCCTTCTTACTGTCTGCGCGTTGTTGAGGAGACAGTGGCGCAGACAAACGGGGAGAGAAGATATCCGCTGGTACACCGCAAGATTGGAGAGAAAGAATGGCAGAGAGACAGCGGAGGAGAGAAAGATACATAGATTGATACGATGGTGAAGTTAATTACAGAGTCCTGCCAATGAGAGGGCAAAGTGATGGGTTTGTTTGCTCCGCCGCGGCATCCCGAAAACATCACCCGCGCCCACCATGTTTATCCTCTGCAGCCACAAGACCACAACTCCCATCAGCCATCACTGGCGACAGCTCAGATACCAAGGGGGTTACGGCTGGGGAACATGCAAGCAGTGTTTGCAGACAAGACTAATATGGATAAGTGGGGAGCATGGAGTTTTCAATCATTTTTTTTTTGTGCCACTATTGATAGCAGCTAATGTGCAGCTGCAAACAATAGACAGGGAGTTGATTGCGGTGGGGAAATGACATCCAAATTTGTTTGTGTTTGCTTATGCAGTCCACACTCAGAAAACACACAGATGGAAGAAGAAGAAGAAAAAAAAAACAGACAAAAATAAAGGCACTTAGTTTTTATAAAGATTTTTGTCAGACATTCTTTGTCAATCTTACAGAATCATTAAAAGCAATCAAACGTATAAATGATTTAAAAGACCATCAAATATCACAGTAAAAAGATCAGTGAAACCTCAACTCCAGTCTGTTGAGAGTTATGATTTATGGCTCTGTAGTACACTCCTCTCTCTCTGTGTGTGTGTGTGTGTGTGTGTGTGTGTGTGTGTCAAGCATAAACACAAACATGAATTTACTCAAAACCTTATTTGCTGTCGTGTCTCTCGCTTCGTTCCCCTCTTCGCATCCATGCTATTCTTCATTTTTCCATTAACTGATTGTTATTGATTATCTGAAACTCCACACAGAGTCTGATATGGCTTTTTAGAGTCCCCCTCAGAGACAACGATGAAATGTCCAATATTGCTCTCCCGTGATGTCATATTTGCTATATGGCACACTTCCCACCCCCTTGTCCACTGTACATGTAGTTCATCTGGAAAACAAAATCAGGGTTTCCCCTCAAAAAGCCCCGATCTCGGTTCCCCAGCCCTGAGCCGACTTGGCCGATCCGCCCAGGCCCCTGCGCTGAGCTGTGGGAGACCCCAGAGGTGCAAAGGGCCTGAAGGAGATTTGCGGTGGGCCGGAGGATGACGATGATGCTGAAGTGGAGGAGGAAGAGGAGGAGGAGGAGGAGGAGGTGGAAGGAGAAGAGGAGGCAGGGGTGGGGAGAGGAAGAGGCGAGGCCCTGGAGGCGCTGTGAGGGGACGGCTGTGTGGCTCTGTGAGCCGGGGAGGGGGCGAGGGCGGGGGACGGGGGGAGGGAGGGCACTCTGCGCACGGTGGCCAGGGCTGCGGGCGCCATGAGGGGGTGTGCCCCCTGCTGGCAGCCGGCCAGCGGGGCGAGGCGGAGGGAGGTGGGTGACGGGTAGCTCCCCAGGAGGGCCAGCTCCCTCCGCCCCCCGGGGAAGGGAGGCGAGGACGAGGCCGGTGAGGACGCCGACATCTGAGGGAAGGACGCCGCCCACTGCCAAGGAGGGAAGGGCAGGGCAGAGGTGGGAGGCGACTGCAGGAGGAGGGGGTCCAGCTCACTTGCACAGTGGGAGAGATGCGAAACCAATCGGGCTCCTATGGGGTCCGGAGACTCTGTCCCCCCCTCCAGGGAGCTGAGGTACCGCACCACCTCCCCAACACATTCCCTGAAGCCCAGGGTCCTGTAGTCGACTGCCAAGGCCCTCGCATCAAAGTAGCCTGGGAGAGAGAGAGGGAGGGAAAGAACCAGCACAGAGAGATCAGAGATGCCAGGGGTGCAAAGCAGTTGAAATATATATCTAACAAAAACCAAAAACCAACCCATTTCTCACCTTTTCCTCCCATGGCATGCAGGAGTTTGAGGTGATCCACTGTCATTTGCAGGATCTCCGCCTTCTCCAGCTTAGAGGATCCCTGAAGATAAAACAATCAGACTTTTATGAGGCTGCTTTAAGGCTTTTACCGCAGTACTCTCACAAGCAGTGTCTAGCGGATTTGACGGCTTTCGTCGTTTGAAAGAAACCTTTGACTTTTGTTCACTCGTTCTTATTCTCTGAAGAGCAGTTTACCTGTTTCTCAAAGGCACTGGGCACCAGCCGTCTCAGCTCTGACAGGCTGTGGTTGATCCGATCCCTGCGCCTCTTCTCTATGATCTGCACAACAAGACAGAGAGAGGGGGAGAGGAACAATCAAAAAAAAAAGATGGGACTACAAATTTAGATCTAAAGGATCTTCAATCAAGAAAACTAAGGGGGAAAAAAAAGAGTTAGATTATGATGGACTCACCCCTCTTCTCTTCTTCCGGGCCAGAATCTGCGAGGTGCTGCCAGGGGACATGGACCCGGTGACAGGGCTGAACCAGCATGAGAGAAAGAGAGAGAGTGAGAGAGAGAGAGAGAGAGCATTGGCACAGAGTAAAGCATGGTAACTTTGATACCCCTGCATATTGTTGTTATTACTCTCCCTAATATGACACAGAGGCAGGATGGCACATCAGCTCCTCTCAATCTAATTTGTGTTTTGGGCACAGAGCGGCATGGGAGTGCCTAGGAGAGGAGGGAGGATGAGATTGTTTTTGGTTTAATGCGTTTCTGGACATTAGTCTCAGTCAAATGACATGCTGTTCTCCTTCCATCCGAGCAGAGCGCTTTTAGAAAGATGATTATATAGCCGCAGGGCAATGCTTTCGCTCGCATGGGGCTCCAGCATGCGGCGTGGGAGCCGGGCTCCTCGGAGCACAGTCACTCAGTATGGATCGTGTTTGTTTGTGAACTCTCGTCTTACAGGCTTGAAAGAGCCTGACAGCTTGGAGTCCCTTTTAAACTGCCTCACCAAAGACTTATTGCATTTCTATTAGATTTTAACATGAGGGCTGCCAATTTAGCTGTGTGTTTTTGTTTAGGTTTATGTTTGATGGTGCTGTCTTGAAAAGAGTACACTGTCTTCTGTTTGCATGTCATCTGGCAATTTGATTTATCCAAGTTGCTCTTCAGTATTACTCACTAGCTGGGTATTTGAATCTATGGAGCCTTGTGTAACCAATATTGTCACGTGTGTTTTTATTCAGACACACTGGTTCAAAGAAGTTATAATGAATATTTCCTTTAATTTATATTGCTATAACACAACCATGGAACTTTACTAATGCACCCAAAGTGCTGGATGCTGTAAAGACTTGTAAAGCATGTCTGTGGAAGATGTCAGCGTCATTCTTCTGCCAGTCAAACATTTTACCATCACCAACACCCTGTAGTATAACCTGATCAGCTGTGACACAGCAGTTAAACAGGACACAACAGTTCTGATCACTAAAAAAATTACAGGTTGCTTTTGCGCTCAGAACTTTTCCAAATATAAAGTTTTCCCGTAAAGTGTATAAACTCTTTTTTTTTTTTTTTTTTTTTTGAACTCACTTTAATTTTCAGAAATAGGGCTGGAAGTAATTCCACTCTCTTATATAAATATTTTTTTTCTTTTTTTTTTTTTTTTTTACCAAAACATCACATGGACTTTTATAATTCTCTGCTCACAGGTTTCAGATATTTAAAATAATAACGTCAAGTTAAAAGGAACCGCAAGAAGATTAAAAATAGCTATTTAACTATTTATTGCTTTCAATATGTGATATGCATCTCTTTAGAACTGAATTATAGCTCTCATATAATATATGCATATCTTTAGAACTGAATTATAGGTCTCATGTGATGAAAAAAAGCAAGTATGTCTGATTGTGAAGAAAAATCATTCTACTATATTCATTATCTGTGCCTCAAAATTTCCAACCAACCACCACAGTTTTCCATATTATTAATTTTGTACTACCACAACTGACAATTCATATTTGTTGTTTGTGCACTATACAGTTATAATATAAAAGCTACAGAAAAAAGAGCAAAATAATAATAACAATAATAATAATAATAATAATAATAATAATAATAATAAAATTAACTTCCATGTAGAACCATCACTATTTGACAAATAAATTGTCAGTAATAAATCCCACATCTCAATGTGTATTTGGATGCAAGGAATTTCATATATCAAACATATTTATTATCATCTGACACAGTGTAAGAAAGTTCTGGTGTGAATTTGGCCACTGTTCATTTAAATAAAACACTTTTATGCCCTGTCCCACACATTGTCACTATGCTTCTGGCATGATAGGCCTCACATGACTTCACCATTTGATCCGATACATATTTCAATGCCAGGTATCTTTCCAATCCCTGCATGTGAGCACATGCAGCTCAAGGGAGGACAGATGACTTCATTCGATAAAAATATAACATGTAGCAAATATTTAGATATATTTCTGAATAGAGCAAATGATGGCAATTTTTTTGTGTCACTGTAGGCCTGACATGGTCTTACAAAGCTGACAACCCAGGTTTATTGATAGCAGTATTACAGTTTACTCAGTAATTTTTCAAGTATATTTTAAAAGAATATGCTTTGGTCTATTCGCAGACTACACAGAAACCAGCATCACCTTGTGGGACTTTTTTTATAGACCTTTTTCAACCTGTTCGTCTCTCTGAGAGTGTCAGCATCCTTGTTAAACCCACAGTTAACTGTCATTGCCAAATAAATCAGTTGTAGATTTGAATTGAGTTGTTGATGTACATTGAAATTAGACTAGTTTTCCTCAGAGGTACGATTGGACAGCAGTGTTACATTCTCAGGTGTGATTGGTGGATGCTCACCAGTAGCTGTCCTCCTGACCCACGTCAATGAACTCATCTGTGTCCGAGTCTGGGGAGCTGTAGTCATGGGGGCGCTTCATCTCTCACCGGCCAGATGGATGGATGGATGGATGGATGGATGGATGGATGAGAGGACTTGGGTGAAGGAGCGTGATGGCCGGTTGCCCTTACCGCCGCTCTCTTTGCCCTCTGGAGCGAATTACCACCCTCTGTGCCCCTCGCTCTTTCTTTCCCTTTTGGGGTTATTGAAAAAAAAAAAAGGAAAAAGAAATGAAAGCCTTGTTCTCCTCTGTTTTGTCTTGTCGCTTGTTTTGTTTTGTCTTTTCGTTTTTCTCCGCTGCCCTTGTGCCTTCTGTCCTTCTTGCTGTGAGTCAGCGGTGCCACTTGATCGTCCCCCGAGGGCCCATGACAACTAAATGTTTTCACTTGCTGCTTTGGTCCTTTACTCTGTCATTGGCATCCAATCATACTCTCTCTCTCTCTCTCTCTCTCTCTCTCTCTCTCTCTCTCTCTCTCCTCTCCTCTCTCTCTCTCTCTCTCTCTCTCTCTCTCTCTCTCTCTCTCTGTCACAGCCACCCAATGACAAAACACGACTTTGGCACTTGGGGCAGGGTTGCCAGTTTTGGCTCCCTCCCCTCTCTCTTTCCCTCCTCCCTTCCTTTCATCTACCCTTCTTTGGCTTCTCAACCAACCCCCCTCCACCCCCCCCACCCCTTTGCTCAGTCATCCTCAGTCCATTAGCCTCTTCAGTCTCATCCTGCTCCCCTTCCTTCTCTCTGTCTTCCTCTCTTTCTCTTTTGGCTCCTTTAATTACACTCCCTCGCTCGGAGAACAATGGCCAAGGAGAGCGGCAGGCAGAGACGAGAGGAGAGGACTGTGGGAATGACGGGTTGTGAAAACCCTTCATCGTCTACAGGGGAGTGTGTGAGGATACACGACACTGGCCTCGCATGCAAACACACAGGTGACTCGACAAATCGAGTCGGCGTGTCTGTTTCTATGTGTGCGTGTGTGTTGTGAGGCTGGGGAGTAGAGACAAATTTGGAGACAAAGACAGAGAGAGAGAAGACAGTGGTGCAGTGTTAAATACAAAGTTGGGTAAACAATGCCCTCCATTCAGGGACCAGTCATCACCCAGTCACCAATGTGAAAAAAATAAAATTAATTGCATTTTCAAAAACCAAACAACAACAACACCAAAAACACTCACTAATTTATGTGTGATAATCTAATTTCTCCCTTTAAAAGTCCTCAGATAACTTCAGTTTAACACACTTTGTTGAAGTGTACACACTGAATTTCAAAACATGACTTATAATTTAATATATAAGTCATGTAATATTTTGATTAAGTATTTTACATGACACATGCTGGTAATTATGTATTCATAAACAGTTCCAGTTCAGTTTTCAAATAAAAGTTCATCTTGATATGGTTTGAATGCACAAACTGTTGTGTGTTAGTTTTGGAGAGTTTTAAAAAAAATTTCCACACTGCTCTGGCAATGTTTTTTTTTTTTTTTTTTGATAATCCATAATTCCAATAAATTTGATGAATTTGAGTGCGCAAAGATGAAAAAGAGGATACTGATTCGTGAGATCAGAGCTCGGGCGCAGACCCTTGAGCTAAGCTGTGAACTGCCCGTCTGTCTGCTGTGAGCCTGCGAGGTGAAGAGGACAGGTGCTCCAGGTCAAGAGAGGAATCAGCCGGTGAGTGTCTGAACATCTGGGCTCTTCACTGGACAAGATAGTGCTGTCTGTGCACGCACATACACACACACACACACACACACACACACACACACGGTTTCTTGTGACACTCAGTGCTTGGTTCCGCTGCCACCGTGGGAAGAATGCTGGCACAGATTGCCATGGAAACAGGAGACCCAAGGCGCCGGTTGTTAGGAGCGATGCCTTACTAACCCGGCACTGTGTGTGTGTGTGTGTGTGCATGTGTGTGTGAGAGGGTGAAAGAGGCCAAATGGCATGCCCCCTTCCACACAATGCCCAGCTGAGCCCTTCTCTTCCTGCCTGGCAGACTGGAAGGGCGTGTTAGTTTAAACATGCTACAATGTGTACAAGATCTTTGTTTTCTGAATGAGAAGAGTGTCTGCTTTTGCGCTTATTTTGGTCTGTGTCTCATGTTACCGTGGGCTGTGTTTCCATTGTGAGCTCCTTTTATGTAAAAAGTGTGTTTCATCTACAGGGAGCGTGCACTCTCACACTCTCGCTGTCCTTTGGCCTCCATTTGACGATCGGCTTTGTTTTGATTTACATTTTATTTCCCTTACCTCCATTTATGTGTGATGAGGTTTGTCTCTTTTGAGGTGAGATGCTTTCATAGCCACACTGTTTTGGTACCTATCTCGCTTGCAGTAGCTGAAACTTCTTCATGTGTTTATGCATTTTATCATTTCAGATTTGTAAGGCAATAAATTAACCAAAAACACATGCATTTGTGTGTTTGTGCGATACATGACGAGTGTCCGTAATCAGTGCGATGATCATCATTGAGATCGTGCTGCGGTGGATATGAGTCAGGAGTGACGGAAAGGAGAGCTGCCGCTTTCTCTCCTTCCCATCCTCCCCCCCAAATAAACCCTCCTTCACCCGCGTCCACATATCCTTTCATTACCAATCACGCCTTAATTCAGATCTGGATCTCATTTCAGCATCAGAAAGCAGGGAAGAAAGAGTCAGAGTGAAGAGAGACATCTATGAAGTCAGGCCTCCGTCTCCTCTCTGTTGTTATTTTTATCACACAC
This sequence comes from Myripristis murdjan, assembly GCF_902150065.1. Taxonomy (NCBI): domain Eukaryota; kingdom Metazoa; phylum Chordata; class Actinopteri; order Holocentriformes; family Holocentridae; genus Myripristis; species Myripristis murdjan. Next base: position 23,235,783 of record NC_043990.1, on the reverse strand, counting down.
CCCCTTCTCTCTTCAAAGAATAACTTTCTTCTCTATATCACCAGTCCTTTCTGTATGAAATCGCTTTGGTTCCATGCATGATTTTTTTTTTTGGCCGTCCCCGCCTCTCAGTTAAACAACCCCTCTTTTTAGGAGGAGGCAAGTTGCATGAAAAACGCACACCAAGTGGAAAGTAATTAAGAAGATGAATGAATAAATAAATAAGTTAATTATATAAAATAGTTTGGGGGGTTGGGGGGGGTCGGGAGGGTCAAGAACAAGAGAGAGAGCTGGCAATGGATGGCGGGGTGGAATTCTGGGAGATTTCTGGCGATCTTGGTCGGCCACTTCAGTCCTCTCCCTCCCCTCTTCCCATCCAACCCGCCCTCCCTCCAAACCACAACAAGGCAGCGTCCCTTATTGAAATTAACAAGCTCATACTTTTACAATTTGCGCACACACGCACGCACGCACAGCCCCAATATGAACGTGTGAACGCTCACAGACACACACATGCACGCACACACATGGCCATGAACTCATTCATACAAACACACACAGACACACACAGACACACACACACAGACACACACACACACACACACACACACACACGCAACCCCCTCACACGAATGTGGACAGTGCATACCCACACTTTATAAGACACAAACACTCAAGTGCAATTATTGTCCCTGATGCATGACTATTGCTATTGTTTGAAAGTCTGTGAGATGGAACCAGCTCCACATGGTATTTTGTTTGTGACTTATTCATGTCAAACTGACTAACTGCCAGGGATTAGATATGTCTCACTGCATGGTTGACTTTGATTATTACTTATTTAATTTTTCTGCTATTTTTCCTCACCATTATTGACATTATACAACAAGCAGATACCCCAGTGCCCCCGCTATAAAATAAAGACGAAGCCTCAGCAAATGATTCCCAATGTAAGCTGAATGTCGCAAACAGGAAAATCAGAATCAGAATAACTTTACTTGCTACATACATTGACAAGTATTAGGAATGTGTTTTGGTGAGTTCTATGGCACACTTGACCTATATTGACACAATAGCTATACTAAAAAAAACAAAAAAAACAAAAACAAAAACAAAAACAAAACAATCACAATGTACTAAAATCATTCTGAACTCAAAATAAACTAATGAACCTCAAAAGGACCAAAACGGGCAGAAAAGTGTTTTCATGGCATTTATATATCCATGCTCTCTTCACAAACATTATGATTTTATATTGTCTTTACACATCCAAGCACTAGAACTCAATTTGAAGTCATGTGATTCATCAACACAACCTGTGCATCATCTCAATGTACATCTTTACAAGGCTACATACAGTTACATGTTACATTACTATAATGTGTCCAAACCAGTGTGTTGTATTATTTTGATAGAAAGTGTTGTCTTTCCACACAGCACCAAATTCAAGGCACCAGCAAGTTTAGGACACAGCACAAATCCAAACAGAGATGCACAAATTATACAAAAAATATGGCATGGAGGAGGAGGCATGGAGGCCAGATGGTGGGCCGCATCCCAAAAACTATGAATGGACATTAAGCAAAGCAACAGTTGTGGGATGCCTTGCAATAAGCAAAGTGCCTCAAAATCACTTCTCAAATCTAATCAAGTAGCATTGTAATAGTCAATATATATATATATATATATATATTTATATATATATATATATATATTTTTTTTTTTTTTCACTGGCTGGAAGCCCTGAGTATGCGTAAAAAGAATTTCTCGAGGGCCAAATGTGCTCCACGGAGCCCTGCTGTATGCACTAGCTATTCACATATACCCATAAAATCAATTGATTCCTTATTGGTATGAGGTCTTTATAGTAGCCAGCCTGTGGCCTGGCGCTCAGTGGCGAGGGTCAAGATTGGATTGGCATGGGAACTGGCACTGGAGTACTTTGGCACTGTCCGGGCTGGACCCCAGAGGGAATTATCTGCCCTTCAGACATGTAAGGAATGCCTGGGACCTGTGGCACTGCCTGTTTGGCCCACTCCACTGCACACTGGGAATAACCTGGATGTATTAGACATTCCTGGGAACACCGGCGTTTGTTCCTGGGAGCCTGGTATCCACAGGGCGCTGCCAAGAGCTGCGGCATGGTCTGATCGAGCTGATATGAGGTGAGAACAGAGGGACAGAATCTGTATTTATGTTTGGGTATGAGATAGAGATGGTGCGAGCTGTGATATGAGGTGTGAAGAGGGCGAGAGCGCTGCAGTGATAGAGAGAGAGAGAGAGTGAGAGAGAGAGAGAGGGTGAGAGATAGAGAGGGAGAGGGAGAGAGTCCTCCCTCCTCATCCGGCTCCCCTACGCAAAGATAAATAAAGAGGCTAAAAGCCGAAGAGAGGAAGCAGAAAGGAGCTTTTGTGGCTCCGGAGTGGGGTCCCTTTCATGGCGGTTCCCACAGCACTGAGCCTGTGATGACATTCACCATGTTTTGCACGCGCGCACACACACACACACACACACACACACACACACACACACACACACACACACACATACACACACACACGCTGATGGGCCCTGTGACTGCGGTGACTTTCGCTGGTGCCGGGCCCCAGACGGGACGGCGAGGGCCCCGAGAGCCACAGGCAGCCATTGTGCTGTCGCCGCGGAAACCAGCCTCTTCATGTCAGACATGTTTTTCTGTTTGTTTTCTTTTTTATGTCTTTAATGTGGGCAAGGGGGAATGTTTCCCCTCTCATCTCCCACCCACCCCCCTCCCGGCTGCTCTGCGTTATTTCCCCCCAATGCCCCTCTTCCTCCTCCTCCTCCTCCTCCTCCCACCAATCCATCCACATTTGTTTCTCTTCTTCATCCCCCCTGCCTCCCTGCTCTCCCTCCTCCTCCTCCTCCTCCTCCTTCTCCTCCACTCCCTTCTTCTCTTAAGTTTGTCTCCCCTTTTTTCCCCCTGGAGATTGTCATTTGTAAAGCTCTTTGCTTATAGACAGCCCGTATCTTTGTCGTGGTGTTGCGGCCTCCCTCTCACTCAGCTCCTTTTTATCTTTACTTTATGAGGTTTTGGCACAAACCGGCACTTTTTCTTCCTGGAGTGGAAAAAAAAAAAAAACAACAACAATACACACAACTCTAAAACAACAAGACCTATCCCCAAAGAATTCTGCCTTTCCCACGCTAAGCCAATTTTCTTCACAAGATTAAACAAACTTTCAACAACAAAAAGAAAGAAGGAGAGACAGAAAGAGAGACAGAGAGAGAGAGGGGTGGGGGGTAGAAGAAAAAAAAAAAAAAGTCTGGTTATGATTCGAGTCTCCAAAAAAGCCAACAGAGGATGCCCCAAAGTCCTCCAATGAGAAAAACAAATCTGAAAAAAAGCCAACTGTTACTATTTTTAAGCGCTTGAAGAATGCCGTTCGGTGCCATGACTCAAAGGCACGACGGCTCTCGTCCGTAATCAGTTCATTCTGACTGCGCTCCTCTGCCACATCACACACAGGATGCAATCTTTTATGAGCCACAGAAAAAAAAGGGGGGAGAAAAAAAAAGGGAAAGTGAAAAATGAAAGAGTTTGAGGCTAATCCGCTCTGCCCCTTCAGCCCATGCACGCGACTGTGCCCGATTTGATGTCTGGGGTTTTAGGACCTTGCTAATATTAGCCACTGTAAAACTAGTTTTGCTCAAAGGATTTGGAAGTGGAGGCTGGCTATCACTCAAGCTGCTGGAACAGCCTAAGGTTTAACGTGTGGAACCATGTCATGCTTAACACTTTGATCGACGCACTGTTTGTGTCAGCGTGTCTGAAGACAAGCCTCACGGTAGAATCTGAAGGGCAATCACAGTGGTGGAAAGGCTAGGTCAGTGGTTTTGATATCAAAGTGGGGTTTGGGGTCCCACCAGGGTCCTTGAGGGGTTTCCAAGGGGTCCTCAGCCAAATAAGGAAATGTTTAATTTCAGTATTGTCAGTATTATAGCATCATAAGTGCATTTAACCTTATAATTTAATATCACCACTTTGAATCTATTTATTCTAGTATGCTTAAAACAAATGAACATATGTTTTCATATCAGGGTTCCTATAGGGCAAAATCACTTCAAACGGGGGTCGGTATCTTAATGCGAGTCGACTTTGGAGTCTGGAACATGAAAAGGTTTGAAAACCCCTGGTGGAGGCGACTGGAACGTATTTAACCTCTTCAGCTCTGCCGCTCCCACGGGTGGGTTTGTCATTGCTGAGCTTTGTTCAAACCCACAGAACATTATTTTAGATTCTAGCAGCGATCCCGAGGTTTCCAAAGATACCAAATATGTCCTGCTGAATTACAGGGAAATGTGTAAAAAATGATGCACAGACATCTAGATATTTTCTATTTGATGTAATGGTGCAGCTGTAAAGCAATGGCATCTTGGGTTTGAATGTTTCACGCTATGTGAGCATGATGTAGCTTGAATGAAGCATTTGTAAAAACATTGAATATTTAAAAATGTTTTTTTCTAACTTTGAAGATGCTCAACAGGAACTTAAATGTAAAATCGGGTTCAAGGAGTTAAAGGGAACATGCCTGTGCAAATTGTTCTTCAAATGCTTTTAACCTTATATATTTCAGACTTTGCACAGAATTACTCTAATATTATTTTGTCTAATAAATGTATATTCTAATTGACTTTACAGTCACATTCATGGTCGGGTTGAAATCCAGAGGTATGGATAAACTAGGCCATGGAATCCATCAGGAGACAGCACTCCATCTCTGTGTTTTACACTGTCAGACACCCTGTGACACCGTTTTCTGACAGCCCCTCACTTTCCCAAATCCCTCTATAACTTTACACCTCCGATTACAGCCTTATCAGGGGGGCATCCAGCTGACACCTCGTTCTGACGGCAGCTCGGGAGAGCAGGCGTAAGCCCCTGAAAAGCAGCATAAAAAAAACCTGCCGCCACTGCCGCGCAGAGCTATGGGGTAATTTTAGCGTTCTTGGAAATGGGATTACGGTGAGAGTGCAGGAGGAGTGGAGGACAAGTAATGAGGAGTTGGAGGATGGAAGGACCCGGGTAATGATGAGCAGTATTTTATTAGGGCTTTTAAAGGCATCTAACATCACTGTTTCCTGAAGGCATTGTTCCTGCTGATTCTGCTTGCACCTTTTGTGATTCAAAACAATTACAAATGTATGAGAGCACGGATGACATTGCTGAAAAAGCCACGCACTCTGCACTGTGGTGAGCGTGCCATTGTGATACTTGTGCATTTGGGCCTGTACAGCACCAGCCGCCTGTCTGATCTGTTTGCTGTGTAATTGCAATGCAGTCTGCCTGGCCATCACACAACCACAGGACAATGCCATGACAATGCTTTAGGTAGAGCACGGGCACACAGAGACGCACATAAATCCAGAAACATGCACAACAACAAAATGTTTGTGCACATTTCGCTCGCTGAGAGGAATGTTTAGCTGACTTCGACATGTTCTCGTTCCATGTAGCTCACGCGCAAGCACGCTCGCTCTCTATCTCAGACATCAAGTCTTGCTGGAGAATGTTTGCGGTTGCATAGGAGGACTCACCAGCTAACCTCATACAGTACAGCAGCCTTTGATCTTTGGCCTTAGCTGTGGCAAAGCCAGCCAGCCAGCTCTGCCCTGCTCAGGCCCTGCGCTACCGGAAGCTTGTGGTCTGAGCAGGCTCCACTCACTCCTCTCCTCTGGTGCTAAATATACAATAATAAAAAGGCTGGCAGATTTATTTCAGGCTGTGATATATTTCCTCTTCGGCAAGGAAAGAAAAGACAAGGAGAGAGTCAGACGTCTGCAGATCACCGAAGAACATTAAGTGGTAATTACAGGGAGAAAAAGAGAGAGAGCTGAGGTTTATCCCCGCGCTGTTCTCTTTCTCTTCCTCTTCCTCCACCACCACAGAGGAGAGCGGCGTCTCCGAATTAAAAAGGGGCGCCCGTCGTATTAGACTCCCAATGATTGGCTATGATTGCATTATCCGATCCCAAGAGGGATAAAGGGACAGGGACACACACGAACACCCTCGTACACACACACACACACACACCACACCACAAGCCTGTATCTCATTGCCCAGTGATCACTGCCTCCTGCAGACATGGCTTTCTGCAAAACCTCTTTAGACATGTAGCCATAAAGGAAAATATGATTCTCGTCTTTATCTTTTCAAGTATGTTCTCTAAAACACACACATGCACGCGCGCATGCACGCGCGCACACAAACACACACTCCCCTATGCACTCCACTTCACCACCAGTCCACCGCACTCCTCTTGGAGCTCTTTGATCCCCGGTCGAGGGTCCTCTCCGCGGTGCCTCCGTCTGAATTCCAGAGATTCTGGGATAATTCAAACGTTTCACGGCACATGCTTGGTCCCCCCAGGAGACAGTGGCGGAGATGGAAAATGCCACCACGGTCCCCGTCTCTCTCTCCCTCCATTGTCCCTAGTCTTTAATCAGGCCCGCTCTGTGGCTCGCGTTGCCACCGTGGTGTGTTGTCCCAGCCTGGGAAAATGCCGGCCTAAGTGGCTGTTATGTGCTGAGGCGCAGACCACAGGGACCCAGAAGGGTGCTGCTGGAGCCCTCTGTGCCAGCCGTGGGTCTCAGGGTGGCTAACACACACAATAGGAGAGGTCCCAAATCTGGATGGAACCTTACATAACAGCCAACACTCCATCTATTTACGCCGCTGTGACCAGGCCCTGATCAGTAAATCACACACCATCATAAACATAAGCGAGAGTCAAAAAAAAAAAAAAAAAAGAGTCATAAATCACAGGCTATTATTTGCAGGTCGCAGGGAGGAAACCTGTGTAAAACTGCCACACAGATAAGGTGATATAAGAGAAACTCAGGATCCTCCTACTTGATCCTCCTCCTCCTCAGTTTCCTCATCTTGTTAGCTCAAGTGTGATCACTTGGCTGTGAAATGTCAGTGGAGAGGGAGTTTCCTGTCCTCATGTCAACGAATGACCAAAACAAAGGCCCTGTGTGTGTGTGTTTCCCTGACTCAGAGGGGGAGGAAGGTCAGCAACTGGTTTTACCTCAGAGTTCACCTCAGTTCAGCTTTGTTTTGGAAGAGTGGGCAGCTTGGTCAGTGTATGGTTGGCATGACCGAGCGCTCCATCAGGTCAGCTTTACAGAGATCGGGACACACCATACTGGTTTATACTAGTTTATATTTAGGGCTTATAAGAGTGAATAGAGTTTTTATGGGGTGCCATAAATTTCATTTTCAAAAGGGGGTGAGTATGGAGAGTCATGTACGCCTACCCTGCGGTTTCCCCAGGCCACCACGAAGTCTTTGTATTCACCCCGTTTACCATGGGAAAATATCTGAAACAAATAAGTCGCCTGGTCGGCACCCCTCAGAGTAAAAAACACTTCTAAGGGCTGTGGATTGTGCTGAGAGGGTGTGGCGCGGCACTGAAGGAACTACTTGTTTACTTTTGCTATGTCCGAAAATAAAAGAGGGGACTATTTTCTCTCCAGAATGGAAGGCAAATAAACAGGCATTCTTGTGCAGACAATGTGGGCAGGCGCGAGCCGCCTGTGGTCGTGCAGCGGCATGCTGGTCTTAGGGGCATGTGAAGAAGAGCCACACTTAGAGGTTCTTCCCCCGTCGCCATTGTCACCATCATCATAATCATCATAATCATCATCGCTGTCGCTGCGCTCCTATGGTGGAGACAAGCAGACGTAACTCAAGCTTTGTCAAATTTAAAACTATCAAAGTTTCTGTCACAGAGCACCACATTATAGCATCCATCCATCCATTGTCTACACCCTCTTATCCCAGTCAGGATTATGATGGAGCTGGAGCCGATCCCAGCATGCATAGGGTGAATGTCATATCTGTGAAGAATATTTTCAATTTGAAGTGCAAAAAGATGGAGGACAGTGCCATGAGTGAGCGACTGGCATTGCAAAGCAGTTTTATTAATGCAGCATCTTACATTCTGATGCATCACTTCTTCACATGTGTTTTTAGAACCTCTGCTCTGATTGGCTATTTTACTCACCTTTTATCATGTATATCAACTAGAGCTCACTGTAAGCTGTGCCACAGCCCTCTTGATACTGATACAACTCCTTTGACAGATTGAATAGTCATACTGTAAATACCCTGTAAAGAAAGGTTCAGGAAACAGAAAGTGGAAGGTAAGGAGTAAATGACAATTTGTGTATTCATGTGTGCACACATGCGTGTGTGACAGGCTCTTATTTGTAACATGAGGTTAGTTTGTAGCATCTTTAGTCCCTGTTTTTAACTCACTTTGCCGCCAGAGGATTACAAACTCCTTGAACTCACTGTTTTTCTGAAAATATGCACAGCACATGGATGTGTTTGGTATTTTTACACTGCAGTTTCTGTGGTGTGTTAATCACAGGAACATGGTAGCGCGCAGTCTTACATAAGTTCAGCAATAATCAAGCTTTATGCCAGGTAAATGTTTCACATCTTCTAGGGAACACACAAAGAGGTGTAAGTCTTTTTTTTTTTTTCAAACTTGAACTTTCCTCAAAAACATGCCAATTTTATACATGAAACTGTCAACTTCGATTGATTGATACAGGAGTAAATTTAGTTCATTACTATACTATTTAGTGCTGTTACAGTCACATTTGTTTATTTATTTATTATTTGTGAGTATGGAAAGCATGGAACTTGTGTACAACATTTATTAAATAGTTTAAAATAAATGGTTAAAACTAATTGGACGGTCAAACAGGAGTCCCGCCCACATCAGTGTCTGATTGGATAAAATTAACACGTCACCGGCTGCCGACTGCGGAAGTCCCTCGGCTGCTACAGACAATAATGATCTCTGTTATGGCTCAGTTAGCTAGATGGGGATAGAAGTTTTGGCACCTGCGAAGGCGTCAGACAGGTGAGGCAACTTTATCATGCCCTCGCATGTCACGGGGTTAAGGCGCTTCACGTGAAGTTGGGTCGGTTTTATTCTGCCGTCGCGTTTTGTATGAAAATAACCTCCAGCTTGCTTTTTTTTTAACCGTTAGCAGCTCCAGCTAACATTTTCTCTGCTCCATCCAAGTGGGATGCCTGTCGCTCTGTCCTCCTGTGAGCCAGCTGTGTGTTGGCTCTTTTTAACATCACATTGTATGCCCAAAATGTGTGGCTTGTTTTCTCGATAGGTGGTAAGCGTTGCTTAATCTCCATGGGTTTAAAAAATAATGGAGAAAGGCCTGTGGAGGGGTCAGGTCACAGTGTCAACACAAAGCGTCTGAAGTGGAGTGTGAGGTGAAAGAAGCCAATATGTGATACACACTTAACACAATCGTGCACAACACTGAGCAGCCCGGGCTTCCTTTCCCTGTGACCCAGTCTGATAACAGCTTCTTTATTGCATTGTAGAGCACTTTCCCAAAAGAAAGCGTGCAGAGTGTGTGACAATCAGGAGATACAGAAACAATGTTAATATAAAAAAAAAGGACAGGGGCGAAGCATGACCATAAAGGTTTGAAGGGCTTAATTTTGGAGGCAGTTGTTAATGCCATAGGACTGCACAGCTCTTCATTTGGCGTCCACTGAGATTCCTCACTGATGGGCACCTAGCTTTCAAAACTGAAAAGAGTGCCAGGTTCATATGAATCAAATGTCTCTTATTATGCAGCCACAAAGTCAAATTCGCAATGTGTCTTGATCAAGTAAGTTGTACTTGACTTATTATCAACGTTTTAGCTGCATGGTTTGTGCCCCAAGCTGCATGGGGTTAGAAGAAGGGTGGCATGTCTGCAAATGACAGACCTGTGTGTACCCTTAGACCCCATTTTGATTCGGCTATCTGAAGGTCAGAGGTCAAGGGACCACTTGAAAATGTCAGTTTTTCACTTGCTACAGTGTAACCTAATTTGGAGCGACATTTAGTCCCCTTGCTGACAACCTAGCATGACATGTTTGGCACCAACAGATTCCTTAGATCACCTAGTTTCATATGATACTTTACTTTAAATGGATTCAGTAATAAAAAATCTATTAAAAAATGGACAAAAAAGAATTGTGATCCTTAAGTGAATCAATATTTCCCCCCACCCCTAAAACTAACTGCTCCTTGCTCTCCACCTCTAACTAAACCTCTCTCTCTACCCTTGACCTGGCAGTGCTCCGTGAGCTGTGGCGACATGGAAGTACCTTGCTACCTGTCCAAGCTGCTGTGCGAGCTCAATGAGCAGCGGAAGCGGGATTTCTTCTGTGACTGCAGCATCCTCGTCGAAGGGCGGGTGTTCAAGGCCCATCGAAATGTCCTGTTTGCTGGGAGCGGTTACTTCCGGGCTCTTCTGGTTCACTATCTGCAGGTGTGCAAATCTAAGAGCACAGTTTCCTCTGTTTATTGTCCAGCAGAAGGGAACATGCGTGATGCAGCAATTGTCAGTTTTACCTGTGACCAGATTTTGTCAGCATCTGTTAGCAGCACAGCAGGGCAGCCTTCAAACATTTATTACAAACCTTTATTTTAGTGTTAGCAGTGACTCTTCTGCCCACATCCTACATTGGGAGTTTTGTAAATGTCTACATGTTCTGGACATTTTTCATGTTCCCCAAGTTGACTTTCATTCAAGGACCAGACTCTAAATAATTAAACAAAAAAATAAATAAATAAAATAAGCTTTTCCCTTTTACCCCTAGTGCAGTGGGTCTGGCTAGATGCCTTCTGTGTTATTTGATGACATTTACAGTTAGCTGCTATTTCCCATGTCCTCCTCCACCACAGTACAGTGGGGCTGGAGGTGCTTTCTGGAGGTTTTCTCAAATCATCAAAAATTTACATGTGAAAAACTCACATCATTTGCCATCCTTTTAAAAGAAAAGTATTTCTTTTTTTGGCGGCATGATGTTTAAAACGACAGGAAATGAAACCCAGTCAGTGTTAACCAAGGTGTCATTTAGTTTCATGTCTCGATATAAACAATGGTTTTCAAGAGAAAAATGCACCGCTAATTCTAGGGTAGGTAGGGTGTTAGTTGACTCTAAGGTAGGTTTCAAAAAAACGTATAAACTAAAGAGGGTGTTTCATTCTATGTAGCCTTTGTTTTCAAAATTAATGATCCCACAGTAGCGGCAATATAGAGAAATCATTGTAACAGGGTGGAAAATTGAAGTGAGTGGTGTGGAATAACATCATAGATCTATTAAAGCAAGCAAGGCCAAATCTCTGCACAGATGCAGCTTACATTTATACTGTCTTTTGAACCTTAATACTATTGAACGCTTTTGAATGTAATCAGGTGAACAAATTATTGAAATGAAAATGTTATTTATTACTGTACACTTTGCCCCTGTATATGCCAAGCTTGGATCACTGAACTTCATGTTGTCTTGATCTCACCCTCCTCAGGACAGCGGTCAGCGCTACAGCACAGCATCACTGGACATTGTCACAGCTGATGCCTTCTCCATCATCCTGGACTTCCTCTACTCGGGCCGCCTGGCCCTGAACAGCAGTAATGTCATCGAGGTGATGTCGGCAGCCAGCTACCTGCAGATGACCGATTTGGTCAACTTCTGCAAGGGCTATATCCGCTCCTCCTTAGAAATATGCAACAGAGAGAAGGAGAAGAACAAAGAGAAAGAGAACAAGGCACAGGTTGGAGATAGTGACTCTCCTGCTGTGAGCATCTCCAGCGCCTCAGGGGCCGTAGAGCCTCTTTCACAAGTGGTTGAGGCTGACAGAGGGACCAGTTTAGTCTCAGAGTCCGTGGGTTCAGCTAGAACGCCCTCTTCTGTCCCCATGGCCACCCCCCCAGTCAGTAGCAGAGACCCAGAGAGTGGCTATAGTTCCAGAGGAGACTTCCCCTCCGGGAGAGAAGGGCAGAAGGAGCACATAGATCAGACCAACCTCTCATCCTCCTCATCCTCTGCACTGACCCCAGAGTTAGTGAATCCCAAGATTGAGTATGACCCAGATGAAGAGCTGGTGGAGTCGCCTGACACCAAAGACCTAGCCTTGTATCCTGGTCCCCCTCTGCATCACCCCCATCACAGCAGACTACTTCCGCCCAGTCCCTCTCCCAGCAATGAACGCTCCCCCTTGGGATACAGCACCTCCATCAATGCCAGGCCGTTTTTAGACGTACTGTCCAGAGGCGAAGGCTCCAGTCCTCTTGGGGACAGAGTGGACCAGCGCTTTACCCATGGACTAGTTACTGGGAATGGAGGAGGCAGAATGGATGAAGGACTAGGGCTGGGAGGATCATCTATCATGGAGATCCAGTCTGATTGGTTTGGAGAGGATACAGGTAATTCAAAGATCACGCCCAGTTTATCTGATTGATTATGCTCCCACATGGAAGTAGCCTGACTTAATGGTGCTGATTTGCTCTTAAGGCTTAAAAATGCATCTAGCAACTAACTCCATGTTACACTCAATAAATTCTCTCTGATGAGAGGACGGTATTTGTCATTTGATAACCCTTGCTCACTGTTGTGGTTTTGAACTGTTGGCCTCTCTCTCCCCCTACAGGTGATGGCTTGGTAGTGCCAGTGAAACTCCACAAGTGCCCGTTCTGTCCATACACTGCCAAGCAAAAGGGAATCATGAAGAGACACATCCGCTGCCACACGGGGGAGAGGCCCTTCCCCTGTCCCATGTGTGGCAAGAGGTTCACAAGACAAGAGCACCTCCGCAGCCACGCCCTCAGTGTAAGAGCCCAGTGTGTCTGTAACTGGAAGATTACAAAATCTAGTTATGTTGTGCTGTTTGCAGCCCATGTAACCTTGTTTTGATATGGTTTTGCAGTACATTATGTGGGTGGCTGAGCATCAGGACTGAATGGTCTGGGGGGGAAAATACAGGACATACAGCAGTTATTTTGGCAGATATTGTGACTGCAAAATGATTAGTGATTTACAGTGGAATGGAATTTTCACTGCCACTGATTCCAAAAAAAAAAAAAATTGGCATCATACATATACGGTTATTCTTTTTGTGTAATTTTCCGCAGTGCCTGTGCAGAAGAGTGTAAATAGTGTTGCCTGTCTTGTTGTGTCTTCCAACAACAGGTTCACAGGCACTGCTGGCCAGTAGCTTGTAAGAGCTGCAGGCGAACCTTCACCGGCTCAAACGTTTCCGCGGGACTCAGGCGCTTTGGCATCTGTGACAGCTGTAACTGTGTGACCACTACCAATGACGACTCCGCCCCCATCCACCCTGCCAGCCAACCAGAGCCCATGGAACGCGGGCACGGGGCAACAGATTGGTCCAGTTTTATGGACGACGTAGACGAGGTGGAGGTTGGCAGAGTGGAGGACCTGGTGGAGAAACAGATGCTGGAGAGGCAGCTGGCTGAGTCTGCAATGATGTAGGAGATCCACTGTTTGACCAACAAAACCATTCCTTGGACTGCTCTGCATCAAAGTTGCCACCCCCCACCCCCCAACTATGGCCATACTGTTACCACTGTTCAATTATAACTGTAAGATTTATATTATTTATTGAACCTTTTGTGACCAGAAAAATGTTTTTTTTGTTGTTGTTGTTTTTTTGAATGTTCAAGCCTTGTGTTAATCAGTTCAGTGATTTTTTTTTTTTTTTTTTTTTCCCTGTCAGCATGTAGATTACCTCAAGAGGTTTTAGGTGATTTTTTTGTTTTTTGTTGGTTTGCTTGTTTGTTTGTTTGTTTGTTTTTTCACCTTTTGTCTTTTCAGATAATAAATGTGCTCTTTAATTTGACATAGACACGTGCAGAGTTGTGAAGACCTCCACTGTCTCTTGATGTACATAGAGAGGATATAATGAAAATTCTGAATATCAAAGTAATTTTTTTCTGGATTATGCGAAGGAGGAACACAAGATTGATGCTTCTCCATTTTGTTTTGTATTTATTTCCCCAAATTTGTGACAGTACATGGAAATCGAAATACGCTTTGTGTTACAATGGGGCTAACGTGGAGATATTTTCAATAAATGTGGTGTAGCTGTGGATATGATTGTCCTTCATACATTTGTATCTCCGTGCAGATATTTATTAACTCCTTTCTGCTAAATAAAAACAACACTTGACATGCAGTTGCACCTTTTTTTTTTTTTTTTAATTTCACCATGCCTGTAGAGAAATGAAAGTGCATTTATTCTGATATGCTTCCTGGATTCCTCCTCCGCATGTCACAAGACTGGTATTTGCGCGTATACAGGAAAGAGCAGCTGAGTTGTCATGTACCTTCATTCTTAATGGCACTTAATTTTGTACCTATTATTTCATGGACCGCTCTTGTCACCGTTTTCATATCGGGACGTGGGTGCGCGGCGCGCTACACAGCTGACTGGAAGAGTCTGGATGCCAGACCCCTGCCCGCATGGTTTGATGAAGCCAAGATAGGGATTTTTGTCCACTGGGGGGTTTTCTCTGTCCCCGCTTTTGGGGAGTACAGCGAGTGGTTCTGGTACTGGTGGGAGTCCAAAAAACGCGCAGAAGAAGTTGAGTTCATGCGGAAAAACTATCCAACAGGGTTCGAGTACACGGATTTTGCGCACAAGTTTCACGCGGAATTCTTCAACCCTGACAGCTGGGCAGAGCTATTCCATGCCTCCGGAGCCAAGTAAGATCATCCCTTTAAATATATCCCATTACAGCTGTTTTTGGCCATTATTGTATATTTTTGTCTCTTATGTACAAAAGGTTAGACAAAGCTGTTTTTTTTTTTTTTTTACTGACTGCATCACCGCTTTTTGTTGGTTGTGCTTGCTCAGCCACAGTATGTAGCCACACCTGCCTGTCGTTTTTTTTTTTTTTTTTTTTTTTTTTTTTTTTTGTCAGACATGTATGTACTGGCTTCCTGTACTATTTGCCAAGAATGGTCGTTTTATCTTTGGTTACCATAGACAAATGCTTTTCAAAGCTCATATTTACTCATAAGCATTCCGTCACAAGGCAGTGACTGCAGAGGCAATTATTTTTCCTTTGAAAGAGCTCCTGCTCATTTGCCTATCTAAATGTGTGTGTATGTGTGCGTGGGTGTTTGTGCCTGTGGTTTTGTGTACATGCTTTGGCAGGTATGTGGTGTTCACATCCAAGCACCATGAGGGCTTCACTAACTGGCCCTCGCCGACTTCCTGGAACTGGAACTCGGTGGACGTCGGTCCTCACAGGGACCTGGTGGCAGAGCTGGCAGTGGCCATCAGGAACAGGTGACAAGATATTAGCATTCAGATTTTACTATCATATCATCGACAGCTGTGTTCTACTTTCCCTGAATATTCAGTGAGGTCAAGCAAGGTGTAAAAGCCAGAGATGAAATTTATAAGGTTATAAATAATACATAATATCATATGTTATTAATTCCCATAAACCTTCAGGAGGCCAGGGTCAGATGCTCTTGCTCACAGACACTTCAGCAGGCCACAGAGATTTGAATCCAAGCCCTGTGGTTAAAGGGCAGTCAGTCTAACCACTAGGCTAAACTGCTGCCTCTGCTGTACTTCAAATTTGTATTTGGTTGCTCCTCCAACACAGATTTTGGGGATGTAAACAACATGGGTTTGTATTACCAATAAAATATGAAATGGGCTGGAAGGGAAACACAAATTACTGTCAAGCTCACACCTCTAAGCCTCTAAAGACTACAGACAGATTGTACTTATCCAGGAGAATATTTGGGGTTGATGGGTTCACTTTTACAAAATTGTGCTGCAGCGCCCATAGCATGAAATAATTTTGCATATTAACCCATTGTACTTTGTCACCAGGTCACTGCACTTTGGACTGTACCACTCTCTTTTTGAATGGTACAACCCACTTTTCTTGTTGGACGAAGCCTCAGGATTCAAGACCCAGAACTTTGTTGCCTGGAGGACTCTCCCAGACTTAGTGAACCTTGTGAAGGTGTACAAGCCTGAACTGATCTGGTCTGATGGGGACTGGCTGGCATCTGATGAATACTGGAACTCCACCCAGTTCCTGGCCTGGCTCTACAACGACAGCCCAGTGAAGGTGAGAGAGGTTTAGCGAAGACTGGCCCCATGAAGCCATATCCTTCAGTCATGAAGTAACGGAGGCCTATACTTGAGTGAATATGATATTTAATCTCATCTAGGGAAATACCTATGGATCATGCATTGAGGACATTATAATTTGGAAGGTAGTATTTATGATGTAAGATGCTAAGCAAACAGGAAGTGACATCTTTGATTATTTCATTGTAAAGTAGATAGTTGTTCAAAGCCATTGAGAAACACCCGATAAATCACCTGACTGCATAAATGTCCAGTTAAAGATTAATTTGCTTGCCAAAAAAATAAATAAATAAATAAAAAAATACACGGCTTTTGTGTCGTGCTATTCAAGAACTACACCAACACAGAGAAAATTCTAACACTATTTTTGAGACGTGGTGTTTCGCCATTCATCCAAGAGAAACAACAAGTGTAGTTGCCTTTGTCTTATCACTTCCTGACCTGCATGACTGAGCAGATCTACTGACAGATATGTGGCTAAATCTGGTAGGTACTGGTAGGAAATTATCACAATTCAGAGAGATCAGATACAAAAACAACATAGTGTTTTGAACAACCAGGAACTAATGTACCTGTTTCCATAAGAAGTGAATGTAATGTATAATAATGTCTTGCGCTACACACTTCGGCCTGTTCTACCCATCTCTGCCCTCCGCCCCGCTGTTGGCTTGCCCAAAAATGCTTTCAGTTTTTTACAAAGTCAGATATTGTTTTAGGGTCAACTTTCACTTTCAGCAACTATGATGATTTTGGTGTCTATTTCCTAATCACTTGTTGGTACGTTGATCAACACTGGTGTATTTCTCTAACTGTACAATATGGTGTCAGGTATCTACCTAATCATGTAACATACCTGACCTGTGTGCTTCTTCAGGATGTGGTGGTGACCAATGACCGGTGGGGTAAAGGCTGCTACTGCAAACATGGGGGCTACTACAACTGCGCTGACAGGTACACCCCTGGTAAACTACCAGGGCACAAGTGGGAGAAGTGCCAGTCCATCGACACCCGCTCCTGGGGCTACAGGAGAAACATGCAGCTCAGCGAGGTCATGGATCTGCCTTCCATCATAAAGGTCAGAGGTCTCAAGAGGTGATGCTCACTGGTAGTAAAAATCAACAGAAACTAAGTGTCCAGCCAAGAGTTTTGACGCACATTCATAGGTATTTTTATGGTAATTTTCTTCGGATGATAACTATTTTCATATTTTTTTACAGTAATTTTGTGGTAATTTTAGGGGTCTTTTCTTTATTCTTACAATGTTTTCCAGTAATCTTGTTGCAATTGATGAGAACCTCCTAATTCACTCTCATGTAAAAGACATTTGTCATGCTTGTAGGCCTATAGTCATTGCACTGGACTGTTGCCAGATGCATTGTTTGTTGTAGTCTTCAGAGTCAATTTGAAATTTATAACATTTATGACAACATAAATTGATACCAAATAATATGAACAACTTGCCAAATACTAATCAGTTCTTGAAATACTCTCTCCATTTATCCGTGGTTTAGTTTTTTAACTCCAACCCAGCAGATAGAAACACACCAAATTCACTTTTTTGTGGCATTTCAAAAGTTTGCTTTCAATTCCATTGAGAGTTGGCTGGAAGGCTGGTCAGTGTCTGGGCTGAGCTTTGTAATACTTTTTGGTTTCCAGAGTTGCTTTGTTTTTCTTTTAGGATTTGAGACAGTCAAATGTGTACAGGCAACACAGTTTCAGTGATGAGTCTCGCTGTGTGTGTCCCTCTCTCTCCTCAGGACATGGTGTATGTGGTGGCAATGGGCGGTAACTATCTGCTGAACATCGGGCCTGCAGCAGATGGCATGATTGCTCCAGTGTTTGAGGAGAGGCTAAGGGGACTTGGTGCCTGGCTGGGAATCAATAAGGAAGCCATCTATGCTTCCAAGCCCTGGAGGATCCAGACAGAGAACAGCACGGTCACTGTCTGGTGAGAGGGCTCTAAAACAATGCTATGGAGAAATTAAAGTGTCCAGTTAAAACTGATGTGGGAAAGCCTGTGCAGTGCTTTGGATGGTGTCCTGCTTCCATAATTCAATGTATTTAGAATGTATTCAGAATGCAATAGGGGACAGGATGTAACAGGGAGTCATCCTCCAAAAATGTTTCAAAAGTTTGTGTGTTATTTCAAATTGAGTGAATCTTTTTTTTATGCCCATATATCAAGAAGAAACCACTAAAATGCAGCATGAGCCTCAGAAGTCATGTTGTCAGCACTTTTGAGATTCCCAGCTAAAAAAAAAAAATCGATCATCGTTGGGAGAAATAAATGAGGCCATCCTAATTCCATCAGTATAATTTATGACATTTGGACATTTGTTTTAATATGAAAATAGAAAAAAAAAAAATCTGTGGATCCAGGGCCATTAAAGAGTGGAACTTTCCTGTGTAACGTGGAACCTTCAGATAAAAATATTCAAGTTTTAACTTCCATCTAGAGAAAATGTATTTGGGCAACGGTTTAGTCAGTCTTGTTTCAGATGTCTGAGACCTATTGTCCAACAAATAAAAATGGTGTTTTGATACAAAATTAAAACACTATAAAAATATACAATTTTTTGGCATGTATATTGTTGAATAGAAGTATGTTATGGAATAGAGAATGGGTAACAAGGGTATTTTCCATTTGGTTGTGATTTTAAATAATACAAGCAGTATTAGTAGTTAGGTGCTAACCGCCATTTGCTCCCCTTACAGGTACACTGCCAAGAATAGTACAGTGTATGCCATAATGCTGGGCTGGCCATCCACACAACCACTAGAGCTCACATCACCCAAGACATCTAAGGCCACCAAGGTGGGTCCTAAACACACGCTTACATCTATGAAGTTAAATTCCACTTGTGGCGATTTGTTTGTATGGAGAACCCTACAAAAAGATGCATGTTATGTCCACAGGTTACTCTTTTGGATTATCCTAACGTGCCACTGAAGTGGGCACCACTGACACAAGCAGCGGGGCTGTTGATTCTCATGCCTGCAATGCCAGCGTCCCGTGGCAACGCCTGGACTCTGAAGCTGGAGGGAGTAGTCTGAGGGGACATGCCTGATATATTCATTTGTTACAGATTTTGCTCCATTTTATTTTGTGTGATTGCAAATTACTTCAGTAGGGTTACAATTTTGGGTAGAATATGATTTATTAATTTACTATCACCTATCTATAGGCTTTAATTTTGGGTTGAATATTATATCATTATATAATTAATATGATGCCCTATGATGGACTGGCAACCTGTCCAGGCGTTCCCCTGCCCCCCCGCCCGATGAGCGCTGGGATAGGCTCCAGCACCCTCGCAACTCCTGCGGCTTAGCGGATTGGAAAATGAATCAATGAATTATAAATATTATTATGGTAATTATGTTTTATTGTTTTCTGTGCTATTATCATGTTTTGTTTTGCTTCTATTGACTTATTTTATATTGTCTTGTCTTGTCCTCTGGCTGCGTCCCTGAATATTTGAGGGCTGCTTGTGTGCAAACACTCATTAAAAATAATCAGCCTCGACCCATCAGACTGCAGCACTTACAGGCCAATGTCAAAATGACTTTATTTGCAAGACTCCTTGAGAGAGTCTCCCTACAACTCCTCGAAACGGTGACATAATACAACATTTACGAAAAATTTCAATAAGGTTTTAGACAGTATCACAGTACAGGGACTGTGCTCATTAGTGTGACAAATAACCTTTTTTAGAACAACTGATACTGGTATATGTCCCATTCTTGCACTGCTGGACTAAAGTGCAGCTTTGGATACCCTTCACCATAAACTTCTGATTGACAGGGATGGTACATTTTGATGGGTTGGTACATTTTGAAGTGGTTTTGTTCTCAAATATCTTTTTTTTGTTGTTGTTGTTGTTTCTGTTGGTGACCATGTCTCCCTTCACTCTTTAGTAAATTCTGGAGTCCCTTACGGGTCAAAACTAGGGCCAATATTTTCACTGTACATGCTTTGGCCACGTCATACATAGGCACAAAATTTCATTCCACTGCTACACAAAGGATACACAGCTGTATCTCCCAGTAAAGTCTATTGGAACTCCAATCTCCAATCAACAAATTATCGATCAGATTTTAAAAAATGGACGTCACTAAGTTTTCTTAAACTCTGATAAAAGTGAGATCCTTAGCATTGGTCCTAACTGCATCATAATATCCAGTCCTTTCTTGCTCCCTTAAATCAACTGTCAAGAACCTGGGTGTGCTCTTTGACACCAACCTCACTTTTGGAAAACACACAAACAAGGTCATTCAGTCTTGTTTCTATCATCTGCGGAACATCACAAGGACTCGATCAGTGCTGAATTTTAATGTCACTCAAAGTCAGTGCGAAAAAGGCCAGAAGCTGAACAAAACCGGTCAACCAAAAATGAAGAATGAATAAATGAATGAAGGAAAGTCAAAGTTAATGTGCTGCATGCAACGACCTTCTCTAAGTAATTAAATAGATGAATGCAAAACAAAGGCAACTTGTCGACCCTTTTACCCATTCACATCTGTCCTGTTAATCATACACACAGATTCTTCTCATACTGAAAATTACCTGTCTTTTGACTTGTCATCAGCTCAGCTCAAGTCACACACACACACACACACACACACACACACACGCACGCACGCACGCACGCACGCACGCACGCACGCACGCACACACACACTTCTGAAAAACAAAACAAGCCTACAGTCCATTATAATAAGCAGACTTTGGCAACAGTGCTGATCACGCTATTCAGTCTCCGTGTATCATGTGATTACAGTCACGTGACGGGAAACATGACTTTTCTCTCGGAGGTACACAACACACACCACACAAAACTTCCCATCATATGATGCTCCAGCCTGGAAATTCGGCACTGTAGCGTCCTCGCAGGCCTGTTTTACTGGTTTTTGGAGACGTGATGAAGTGTTAATACTGTTGAACGTGTCCGGCGTGCTTCCTGGCATCGAGGCTTGTGTGTAAGTGGAATAATTTCCAGGGAAGCTGCAGTGATGTTGTTTGCCTGCGCCGTGTTTCTCGGTGCATTAGTGGCGCACACCTCGGCTCGGTACAGCCCCGACTGGAAGAGTCTGGACGCCAGGCCGCTGCCTTCATGGTACGACGAGGCCAAGCTGGGGATTTTTATCCACTGGGGGGTGTTTTCTGTCCCCGGGTTTGGCAGCGAGTGGTTTTGGTGGCATTGGCAAGGCCAGCAGCCTCCGGACCCGAAGTGTGTGCGCTTCATGTCAGAGAACTACCCCCCCGGGTTTAGTTACCCCGAGTTCGCACCCCAGTTCCACGCCCAGTTCTTTGACCCGGGAGAATGGGCAGATATGTTCAAGGCTTCTGGTGCAAAGTGAGTGCCTTTCCTCTCTGTGATATCACCGTATTCCCATTTGGCTGGATACCCTATGGTGCACATACACACACACACACACAAACACACACGGTATCATATGTGCTTAATCTCAGGTATGTCGTCTTGACTGCCAAACATCATGAGGGATTTACAAACTGGGCGTCTCCAAACTCCTGGAACTGGAACTCTGTTGACACCGGTCCTCACAGAGACCTTGTAGGAGACCTGGCAGAGGCAGTGCGCAACAGGTAGGCCCTCAGTGGATCAGTATTAACAGTAACAGTAGTTGTATTATTAACACATCAATGTCAAGATGCATAAATTCAGCTTGGAAACATACAGTCCTACTTGAGGTTGTCTGCATCAGGGTGATAATGACATTTTTATTCAGGCTTATGATTGAATAACGAAAGATCGGTCGTTGTACGCCATGTCCTATTCAGGTGAGGTTTTCATTTGGGTGCATACTTCCTTATTAGACAATGTCCTCTTTTTCCTCTCATCTAGATCATTGCACTATGGACTCTACAACTCCTTGTACGAGTGGTTCCACCCTCTCTACCTGTCTGACAAGAAGAATGGCTTCAAATCCCAGGAGTTTGTATTTCATAAACTACTACCAGAGCTTTATAACATGGTAGTAAGGTATGTAGCACTGAAATTACACCATCTGTTGTATGTGGAGGGGCTTTGGGGTGTGTGTGTGTGTGTGTGTGTGTGTGTGTGTGTGTGTGTGTGTGTGTGCATATTGTGCGACTTTACAGCCTCACAGCAGAAGAGTTGCACCTCCTTCACGGTATCTCTCTTGGACTGTAGGTACAGGCCTGAGTTAATCTGGTCTGATGGGGACTGGGAAGCACCGGACACCTACTGGAACTCCACCGAGTTCCTTGCCTGGCTGTATAATGACAGTCCTGTCAAAGTAAGCATCCTGATGACAAGCATATAAGCTTGACAGGCAGCAGAACATCCCTGTGAGGAGTGTAAAAAAGTGTTGTTACTGCAAATTTACCGGTTTGGCTTCTGTGTTGCATTGCTGAGTTTTTAATTGGCTGTAAAATAGATCTTTCTTGTCTCAGGATACCATCGTGACCAATGACAGGTGGGGGGCGGGCTGTGCCTGTAAACATGGCGGCTACTACAACTGTGAAGACAAGTACACCCCTGGGAAGCTGCCCAAGCACAAATGGGAGAAGTGCACATCAGTGGACACTTTATCCTGGGGTTACCGTCGCAACATGAAGATGAAGGAGCTGATGGATCTGCACACTATCATTGAGGTGAGAAGATTGCAACAGCACACACTGTTTGCCTACCATATCCAGGGTCATATATTTTGGATGTGGCTTTTATGAGGTGCACCAATGCACATCGTTCTGTCTTGGACACATTTCTGGAAGTGATACCCATATCTGTAAGGTTGAGAAAGCAAATAGCCTACACTGAACATTTGCCCGGCTGGACACTTTTGTCCATGTGTTCCTCTGTCTATACACTGTCTCTGTGTCTCTACTTAATACTGTGAACAGATGACGGTGCTTATTCTGCAAAGGGATGCACCGATTGACTTTTCCGATCCAATTCCAATACCTGGGCTTTGGGACGAGTACTGATTTTATGCCAGAGCTTTTTTCATGATGATGATGATGTGTTTACTTATTTGCTGCTGTTGTTTGCTATGTGCAAGATTACATGAGCCTGTAGTAAAACACACAGAGCTTTTATACAAGAATGGATTACATTTAAATGAATTCCAAAGCAGTTCACATTTGAACAAATCAAGTCCACAGCAGTGCACGAGCAACTACTAGTAAGTAGAATTCACTCACAGTACCAATACTGATACCGGTATCAGTATCTGTGCATCCCTAATTCTGTATGTCTAACAATTTCTAAGGAATTTACTTTGCACACCCTGCATTTATAATGTGAATTGTGAAAGAGTAAACATTGGCTAACATATAAATTTGCATTTAGTCCCTCATGCTATTATTATTATTTTGCTGTAAATACTTGTATTATTCTCGATACTTACAGTTCCACCTAATCTATTTGATTGGCTCTGATTTGATCAAATTTGATCTGATGTATTCAAATCAATTTGATCAGATCTAATCTAATATGATGTATAGGCCAGCTTATTTAAATCAGGAACAGTGTGTCTTGAAATAGTTGAAAATGAAAGTGTGCTTTATCAGCCCTGACTGATAGTGTGCAGCGTGCCCTGATAGTGTCAGATGTCAGGAGAATATTGACCAAATGTCAAGTCAGACACACAGTGTGTCAGTCATCTGTTTGGGGGCTCTTTGCTTGGTACTGCAGCAACAATGTGATCAGTGAGGCTCCTTGTCCTTCCTTATGTCTGACCAGTCGTCCTGTTTCCTCCTGTACAGGATCTAGTTCGCACTGTGGCTCTGGGCGGGAACTACCTTCTGAATGTGGGTCCCACACCTGACGGGATGATCCCACCGCTCTTCGAGGAGAGGCTAAGGGGTGTTGGTGCCTGGCTAAAGGTCAATGGAGAGGCCATCTACGCTTCCAAACCCTGGCGGGTCCAGAACGAGAATGCAACTGTACCAATCTGGTAAGAAACTGGGAGAATGGAATCATGGATGGAAGATCGAATAATTTATCCCATCAGACAGACATACAGTAAGTTTGATGTTAAAAGGTTTAGAAATTGGTAGCAGATGACATTAGGTAGAAATGCTTATCCATATCATATTAATTAGTGAACTGAGTAGTAGGAGTTGTAGCTAACTTCTGAATTTCCCCCAAACTAAGTCTGTGACTACTTTTCCGTCTTTTTGTTGATCGGGATGACATTTCATTTTAACTGTGGTTTGCCTTGGTAAAGCTACAGAATCCATTTTTCAGTATGAGGCTGCAACATGTTTGCTAGTCTTGCTCTCATTCCCCTCAGCTGGTCAAATTCACGCTCCAGCACTTGTGCCTAATCTTGAAGGGCTGTCAAACTGTAATACAACATTTATCTAAGCTGAAGTAACAAGTATCCATAAAGGCACCACAGATGTTGAGGAAGCAGAGGGCGAAAGCAGCCCATCTGCAGTAACCTTGATAGGCAAGATGAGCTGCAAACATGATAAATTTTTACATGGGGAATATCAATAGTCTTGCATTTGATTTTGATATTTTTCAAATTAAGTCTAGCTCCTACTTCTAGGGTACTTCTAGGTAAATGTTTCCTTGCTCTTTATTGGCTGAAACTTCCAGCCATGCTGCACTTGTGGCCTCAATCAAAGATGGCATGGCAAGTGTTTCACCTTTGGCAGCTTCAGATGCTTTGTCATTAACAACTGTGTCATCCTCAAGTGGTGGTGGAAAACCCATTATTCATTATTAAAACCACCTTCCCCTTCCTGTCACTCTGATCCAATTAAACAGCAAAGAGACAGATGAAATAACTGATGTGCACATTATTGGTTATGTCCTGTCCTCCTGATTGTAGGTACACTTCTAAAGGCACCACTGTCTATGCCACCATGACAACCAAGCCTTCCCAGACCACACTGTACCTGTTTGAACCTCGCACATCAGAGACCACCAAGGTAAGTGGACCGGGACGTTTGTTTGTTCATACGTAACGTCTCTTTCCTTGAAACCAAGGAAATTGTTTAAACACAATATACCTGAAGTCTTATGGATAGGGTTAAGTTAGAATTTGAACTGAATGTTTTAGTTTCCCTGAAAATACATGGCCTATAAGTGAATGTGAGAGTGTTGTGAGAGTCCTGAACTTCCATTTCTTAGATTATAAGATTTGTAAACAGTCATTCTGTTAGACTGGATTTAGGATTCCTCTTCAGTTTTTTTTTCTGTAGCTTGAGATGAATGCCTGTCCGCGGGGAAGTGTTACACTCTATGTCGTTGGTCTTTTCCCCCTCTCTCAGGTGACTTTACTGGGCAATCCTAAGCCCTTGCAGTGGTCTTCAATATATCCCAATACTGGCCTTATTGTCCTCCTGCCTGAGCTCCCCTTCACAAGCGGCCAGGCATGGACTCTCAGACTGGACGGTGTCCAGTGAGCCTCAGAGACCTGAAGTGATAAACTCACAAGGCTGAAAAAGGCTATCTAAAAACTGACAGAATGTAAGAATGTAAGGGGAAATTTGATGAAAAGTGAATTGCTCCTGGGTGATTAGGGAACTCCTGTGTTGTAGAATTGTATTTTCCATCAATGCCGGCTCACTGTGACCTGAAACACTTCAAAGGTTAGGCACGCAGGCTTGATGCCTCATGTCACAAAGTGAAAGAATGGAGCACTCCATTTTAATTTGTTTTTCCTTTTTTTTTTTTAAATGCTGCGTGAGGAAAATGATGCCTTGTTGCTTTCAAGAATAAAGGCTTAACAGCTCAGTAATTGTTAATTGTGCTCTGTTTAAATGACTGAATGATTTTGAATGAAAAGTACTACTTGCCATTCAGATTGTGATTTTTTTTTTACCTGCTGTTTGTTAGCTGGCTAATTGCTCTTCATCTGAGACACTTCACAATTTTTTAATAGATTGTTTGAACATGCAAAACACTCTATTTTTGTACTGTATGCTTTTAAATAACAATAAAAGATTTTGAGATTAATTTGATGAGTGTTCATGTAGAGATCGAAGGAATTTAAACAGTGCATCAAATGTTTAAATTTGTTTTGATGACTATTTTTTTCATGTCTTTGATATTAGACATCGCACTTACCACAAATTTTAAATATACTCCATATTAAAACATTTGAGTCTGATCATAACTTGGCCACTGACTGACTCTGAGATAGTTTGCCTTTGGAGGTCCATTTTTCTGGAATCTTTGTTGTTTGAGTTCTTGAACTCAAGATCAAGAAGCAAATTTGTGCTTGCATGTCCCAAGTGAAAGTTAAACCAACACCCGATAACAAGAAAGGACTGTCTTCTTTCTGCAGGCTATACTGGATGCACACAAGTGAAAACATAGTGTTGGTACTTTCAGATTTTCTGACGTAAACGCATGCCACCTCAGAATTTTTTTCCCTATCCAATGCCCATCCTCGATTGCAGGCCTCTTCTATTCTGCAGGCCCTAACCCCCAGCCATCATACATACATATATATGCAAAAATCAGGAAAGGCTGTCTATGCTCAGTTCTACCAAGTTTGGTTCCTTGTCGCCATCATCACGCAACAAATAAGCATAAACATGTCATCAATATGTGAGTCTCACCTTAGGCACCTTGATATCCAAAGGGATCATGTGTTTGCTGGAAATACCTGCCAGGTCTGTGTTACTATTCTCTGTCTTCTGCTTTAACTTCATTTAAAGGCAAAAGTGTTTTGGTTGGTATTTGAATAGTAAATTCCTATGCAGGGGGATAAAAAAGGAGAAACAAAGTGGAAATGGAAATTCTCTCTTAGGAAGTTCTTCTCATTGACTTCTGCTTTGCCTGTTGTTTGTTTCTGGCATTTCCTTCCTGCAAAAAACGCCCATCACAACAAGTCATCCAGTCTCATATTCAGTCTTATTTTTCGTAAAACAAGTTGAAGGAATTACCTAGGAACAAGCGTTGGCAAGGCAGACTAAGGCAGCTTACTGCACAAATATCAAGAACATTTGATTGAGTGATTTTAACCTGGCTTGTCTGTCTAAGGAAATAAATGACATTATGTAATCCTGCTGCCTTTTTCACTTGTTTTAAGAAAAAAAAAAAAAAAAAAAAAAATACCACCCCAGGTACATTAAGTCACTTTCAATGTGTTAAAACAAACATTCACTGGAGTCAGGGAATCAACACAAGAGAAAGAATACACATCACCCCTTCTTTAACTCGCTAAAAATAGCTTTATAATAATCATATTAATAGTAATAATATTAGCCATTAGAAAATGTTTTGACAATGTTGACAGTGTTACATTCTGTGTTGGGGTAAACCACGTCACAGTGTGCCATCTCTCTGGGCTTCAGCGCTAGCAGACGTGCTCCTGGACACATCTAGATCCATTAAACATAAAGGATCAATAAATAAATCTGTATGTACAAAAATGAAAAGCACACCACAACAAAACAGAATCATGATTTACACTTCACTGTGCAACACCCTTAACCACTGGCTAGCGCATACTGACACTATATCCCCAGTCATTTTCATTGCCATGGTGTTTTCATGCATCTAGTGGATCCATTGGTGGCATTATAAAACAACAAAGTTCATTTCTTATGGCATCACTATTGCTATATGCTCCAGTCAATCCCTTTCAAAGGAGAAAAAAAAGCATTTAATGTCTGTATGTACAATATGCTATCTTGGCACTGAATCAAACACGTGTATAAAACAACATAAATAAAGAATAAATCTGAGCTTAATGACAGAAAAGCTCAATGTATCAAACCCGTCTGATTAAGAACCATGGTGTTCAGTGTGATAATAATGTGCAGAAACAGGATATAGGAAATAAAAAAAGGAAATAGGGGAGAGGATGAGGGACTACTTTTTTTTTGCTACATTATAGAGTACAGAGAGTGGAGTGTCTGTGTCAGCTTGATGTCCATCTGTTGTTTTTTCCTGCTCTAGCACAACCAGAGTTCAGAGTGGAATAAAAGCATGTGGATAAGCTGTTGTGTTTGGATCGTCCTTTCAGTCCATCTCTTCAGCATTTCCTTTCCTCCTTGGGCGATCTCTCACTCCCCGTAAGAGTATCCATCCCTCGTGCACCCCAGAGAAACAGCTTATTTCTTCCCAGAGCTATTGTCACTTTTCTATTCTTCTGCTCCATCTCCTTAGTAGCAGCGATTATAGACTTGTCTTCATAGATTAGACTATTTTTTGTTATTGTACATAAGACTCGCCCTTGATTACAGAACAGTTTTACCCCATAGCTATAGTTGAAATGACAACACTATTTATAATAATGATAGTGATGGCAATAATTAATCCTTTTAATGACAATAATCATACTAATAATAATCATAGTAATTGTAATAACAATACATGTAATATTGAGGAGAGCAATGTCCATTGGCTAAGGGTATTTATATTACAAGGGTATTTTTTTTTAATTACACAGTAATTGCTCAGTTGTCTCTGACCCACATGGTTACCTGTGTGTGTACTGTAAAACAACGTCGTTGCAACTGCACGTGCATGCATGCCACACACACACACACACACACACAGTTACATCTCATTGCAGAAGGCAGATCAGAGTTAAAAGTTCTACAAACATTTTCAGAAGGCAGACCTGGTAGACATGATGTCACTGGTTCAGTTAAACATCAGGGGGCGGAGCCAAAGATTTTTATTTATTTATTGAATTAATTAATTTATTTATTTATTTTGAGCACATGTTAGCTAATTGGCTCACTTAAATGCCTAAAAGGGAAATCTGGCCCAGTATAAATAAAAATAATCAATGGCAGGGACTTTTTTCATCCATCCACGACCATGACCAAGTAGCTTGTCTAGAACATTATGGGCTTGTTTGACCTTTGAACTGCAAGGTAAACTTAAAGGAGTTCTGAGACAAGATGTTTGATACCATTTTCACCTCTGTACGTCAAGTGGTTCGTTTCCTATGAGTACTGTTTCATCTTAGCTTAGCATAAACACTTAAAATCTATAGGAGTCATTAGCCTAGCTCCTTTCAAAGTGAAAAAATAAACCTTACAGCAACTCTGAAGCTGTCTTATTTACACAGTATATCATGACCATCACCACTGGGTGTACAGAGGTGAAAATAGTATCAAACATCCTGTTTCCCCCCAAACAATGGTGTATTCCTCTAATATCTTAGTTTGACTAGATTCCATGTTTGCAGATAGCAGCAACAGCATTTGGTTTTATAATATTAGCTACTCTACCTCTTGCTTTTCTTGCTGGGCTGCAGCCCGATGTCACTTAGTCAGGAAAAAAAAAATGGTTCTTTGGCTTTGCACATTGAGGTTTAACTCAAACAATAAGACAGTTTCTGCCTCTGGACGAGCTCCACCTTACAGAAATGTTTGTATAGCTCCAACTAGAATCTGCTGCTACAACGTCCCCCCACTTTATTTCGTTGCAGACGTTCAGCATACAGCACACACATCGGCTACAATTGAGCTCTCACCTCGACCACTGCTTGCTTGCGACTCTAGTGCTCTGAAGTCTCAGAAAATGGCTACTAGTGATACTGGGTTCTCCTCAAGTGTTGCCCCCGTTCATTCAGAGAGAATGGACATCACTCCAGCAGGACTGATCTCGTCCAATATTTCCAGGGTCCGTGGTTGTGTGGTGTTAAAGAATCCCCTGAGGACAGAGGCCTGGGTCAGGGTTGGAGACACTGCTGCTAGAAACTGAGGTACTCGTAGTTGACTTGTCCATCTGACTGTCCGCGCGTGGTTTTTGCACTTTTAGAAAGAGGTGAAAGGGTTCATGTAGTGGTCTGTCTTATGTGTTGGTGAGCGCTGGGATGATACTTGTACACTACACCCAGGTGCTATTGTTACTGAATGTTTCTGAGGCCCCTGTAATTATACTGTGCAGGTATAGGAGACATGGACAGGTAAAATACAGAACCCAACATATGGAAATCACACCCAAAAGCATAAGTGTTTATAATGGACCTATTTCAAGGCAAGATGGTTGGCTAACACCTCAACTCATCTATTAATCTTGTGATAGAAAGTCACTAAGAATTTGAGTAGTAGTAGTTCATGCTACTGTGGATAAATATCCGAACGAGGCCTCACTATGGAAAGACCTTGGCATCCCTCCACAGTAAGGTGTGCATGGGTGAGGATTGTGAGGGCGGCGTCAAGAGTCCTTCACAGTGGAGTAACAGTATAAAAGCAGATCTTTGTGCTTTGTTTGATGAAGGTTGTGTCAAACACCACTGAGATGCTGTAAATGCCTCTTCTCCGGATGATGTTCAGGGCAATAGAGGAAAAGAATGAGGGTTAAAAGGCTACTCTGCCCCCTATATGAGCAGGTGGCTGCAAATGAATTGAACATGACGTCTGATTCAAAGCCACTTTTGATGTCCAGGCCAGCCTGTTTTAGTTGGAGATTGTTAAATCAATCCGTCAATTCCATGAAAGACCTAAACAAAACACTGATTACTGTTTCAAAGTTGCCAGTATCATTTTTCCCACAAGGATATAATTTTTGTACAAAGAAATTACTAATCTTGTCAAATGTCATTTCTCAAATCACGAAATACACCCCAAAAAGCAAATGTTTACAGGCTACAAAATTTGCTTTCTTGTCAATTGCTGGTCAGAAACGAGATTCCAATTAAATGAATCCTTTAAAGGAGGTTGTCATAAACCATGCAGTATTTTATCAACAAATTCAGCCAGTGTAAGTGTGTGAGTGAGCTAAAGACAGGATGGCATGTCAATACAATAAAAATTTTTCTTTAACAATATTCTCTGCAGATTTTATACTTTTTTCTATGTACATATCTCTATATCTATATAAATTGTGTTCAAAGAAAACCTCCACACATAGCTGGTTAGGCACATGTAGTTGGTTCTAAAGAGGAGACCGAGAGAAGGAGGAAGAGGGAAAAGGGGAAAGGAGGGGATACAGCAGTATATATATGTATATATATAATTTTTTTTTTAGAACCACAAACAGAGAGGATATATGGTAGGCCTAAGGAGGATCATATTTGGCAAATTACACTCTTGCCAGTTATACCCTGTGAACCTGACCCAGCTCTCACACACTGAAGATAATAATAATCATTTGAAATTCTTTTCACATGTACTGAGTCTGGATATGCCACATAGCTGTAGTATCACACGATGCTATAATCTATCATAATAATACTGTAGTATTTCACATTTGATATATGTATTTTGTACATATACTGTTCTCAATAGTCTCTACTAATCTAGAAATAGAGTAGGTTATATTATAAAATATACATCTCCCAGTAAAATATCCCATTTTTCAACACATTCCATCTCAAATATTAGAAAAGAAAAAAAAAAGGTCATGCTAAAAGATTCTTGTCTTTTGTCTTTTTTTTTTTCTTCAAAATGGTTGAATTTAACTTTTAGTATTCATTGGGCTTCATCACAAACTCATGTCCCCTCTAACAAACAGCCCTTCATATTCGCTAATGCCAGTGAATTCACAATGGCACACTCACACAAAAGCCTGTACGCAACATCCATACAAAAGGCTAAAATTAGAAATAATATATATTTTTGACACAAATCTGCAAACGCAAGAGGGACCCTCTCAACACTTTTAAAATCATGCTACACTTTGTTCAGAGGAAACACCATACAGTATGATCTCAGGAAGTAAAATTGAGACAAGGGCAAGGGAGCATCTAAGTCCTTTCTGGAGCAACAAGCTCATAAAATATCGCTAATTACTGCGAGTGTATCTTGATCTTGGCACGATTCCCGTACGCCACCGGCTTGTCTCACTTCAAGATGGGAAATTTCACGGCTGAGGTTTTCCTCTAGTTCCCAACTCTTTGGAAGGGGTTTGGAAGGAGCTAGATTGAATTTGAGTGTCTTGGCTCCTCTTGACAAGATTTGTGAGAGAGAGAAAGGGAGAGGGACACAGAGTGGCATAACAAAGTACAACCCTTTGTTTTCTTTCGCCTCGGTGAGGGATCATCCCTTCTTTCATCGGTGGTGTGTGAAATTGAGAGGATTGTACTGTGCACCTCTGGAGTGACTGATGGATTCGAGTGGAGCTCTTGTTAGGCAAGTGGATTGTCCCTAAGACTTTGGCAGCTCTCTCCCCATTTACTTTGTGATCCACTGGCTGATCTGCTCCACGATGCCAAAAATACCTTGGAATAGTCCACCAAATCAAGCAACATACTTGAGAAGAGAAGGCAAAATATGTGTGTCCGAGGGAAGAAAGAATAATCTAAGTAAGAAACTGATATCTTTTCATGGCTATTTCATCAGGAAAACTGTTAGTTCCTGACTGGGGTGGAAAGACTCTCTAAAGGCCAATGTTGTTGGTATGTGTCCTTATTTGGCCACATGGAGGTGCTATAGTCTCACAGTGAA
Source organism: Myripristis murdjan (assembly GCF_902150065.1). Taxonomy (NCBI): domain Eukaryota; kingdom Metazoa; phylum Chordata; class Actinopteri; order Holocentriformes; family Holocentridae; genus Myripristis; species Myripristis murdjan. The sequence goes on along the minus strand of NC_043990.1, from coordinate 23,203,449 downwards.
ATGGGGCCGTCCTCTGTAAAGTCTTGAAAAGCCACCAAAATGTATATACTAAAAATTCCCTGCAACCCCGCCCCTGAACACTGCAACTTCAGAAAGAATATATAAAAAGCAAACAGCTCTGGCTTTGATGCTCTTGTGGCTGTCAAGGCTGTGATGCTACACTGCAAAGCTCCTTCTGGCAGACATGAGCATGTACACTATGTACAAATAGCACTTGCACACTCAAACAGCCTTACTGCAGAATGCTGAGGGTAGCGGATGGATACAGGGGACACGAGGAGTGAGCGCTGAAAGAAAGAAGGAGACAGAGGGAGAGAAAACTATTCCATATCCCTTGACTGACTGCCTGGGTCTTGGTGAAAGGTGCCATCTGTAGTTGGCTGACTATGCTTGGAGAACGTTCTTTGGGGACTGCCAGCCATCTAACTTTAAGGGCACTGTATTCAAACTGATGGTGAGATATTCTCTGAGTTCATCCACGCATACTGATGTTATCAGTGAAGCATATGGATAGATCTTGTGGTGATTCAGAAAACCTACAAATAGAGTACAGAATAGGTTCGGCTGTAGAAAGCATTTAGAGGATGGCAATGGGCATCCATACAGAGAGATGCTGTCCTCTCCTCTCCTCTCCACTTCTCTTACAGAGGTTTTGTGCCGGTTAAGCCCTTTTTTTCAGTGAGGGAGAAGTGCTAGGTGAACACGCACAGGCATGCTACTACTGCGTGACCCTCAACTGACTACTGTATCAAAAAGTGAACTGTTTCATGTTTATTTTTAGCCAAAATTTAAAAAAGAAGAAATTCCCAGACAGACTGAAAAGTCTGCAGTTGAAATATGCCAGCTACCATTTCAGGTCTAGGCATTTCTGTCAGCAAAATGGGTGATTCGTAGTGTCAAGACACAAAATGGCCGTCATTGCTTGTTTTGTCTCATCCAACAGTGAGCAACAGAACTGTGAGTTTGCAATTGTTGTGAGTGAAGTGATGTGGCGATGCTGACGGCGGGGTAGAAGATCCGCAGATCCAAAACAGGGCTTGGAGAACGAGTGAGATAGGTTTACGTGTCAGCTGGGAGTATGTGTGTGTGGGGATTAAACTCTGTGTGATAAGAGGCTGTAACACCTCTGTGTGTGTGTGTGTGTGTCGCATGTTTAGAGTCGAGTCTGGGCTTCGGGGATGTAGATCTCGATGCTGTCGGCACTCTCTGTGGCTGAGTTCTGTCTGAAGGAGGCAGTTCGCTTGGTCTGCAGCAGCCTCCTCCGCGCCTCTGTCCTCTGACGGTCCCCAAGGTCCAGGGACTTCTCCCTGATTGGTAGGGTGCGCCCGCCTGCACGAGGCACCGCCAGGCCTCCCGACCCACCTCCTCCACCTCCACCTCCACCTCCTCCCACCCCATCCCCGACGCTATCGGTCCGCAGAGTGCCGCTCACCCCACCCGCTGGCTTCTTTGGTAAAGGAGGAGGAAGCTTCTTATCCTCCTAGCCACATAATGGCGATGTGAGAATATAAACAGAAAACGCAAAGGGGAGGTACCATGTCGGATGGTATAACAAAATGGTTTCATATGGTTGTGTGATAGAAACCCATGCAGAGTAATGGAGGTATTGGGAGCAAAAGAATAAGTAAGAGGTAAAAACAGCAGATGGTGAAAGGGGAGAGGCCACGTGAGGAAGCACAATATACAGGACAGAGTATGGCAGAATTATTTTTAGAGACGAAAATGGCAAAATGAAAACAAAAAAGCATGCATTGCCATTAGAATGAAAGACAAAAAAAATAAACATGGGAAAGAAGGGGAAAATAAAATAAAGGAGAAGTGCAAGAAAAAGAAGAAAAGAGAAAGTTTGTGTTAGTTCTTAAACTACCAGATGAAACTCTAAAGAACTGCAGTTTGTTCAGTGAGTGTAACACCTGACATACTGTGTGTCACAGATGACAAATTTGGTTCCAGTTTGTGTCACATTTAGACAGAAATGGATGGGTATTTTAATTTTTGGTTGAATAGCTGCATTAAATACAAGCTTCCTCATAATCATGCATTTCTATTTTAGACTCCACAGTCTTCTAGGCAGTTCAGCTCAGTTCCTTTTGCCATTCTGTAGTTTCACAGCCTGCAATGGCTTGGAGGGCAAGACCATCTGCGCTACTCTCCTGCACACCGCCATCTTGGCTCTGGGGGAGTGCTGCAGGGAAACCAGCTCTGTGTGGACCCCTGGGCTTCTCACCTTCTTTTCAGGCGGGAGCCTCCAGCCAGAGTCCTTGATCCTCTGGAGGTCCTGGAACTTGACCCTGACGTCCTCTATGTTGAGCTGGAGCAGGTCCCAAAAGCCTGCCAGGTCCTGAGAACTGGGCTGAGGGTACGCTGACGGGTCCTAGAGAGGAAGAGGGGGACGGGACACGTGTGGCCAAGTGACGGGTGGCCAAGTAATGTAGGAGGAGGAGGAGTAAAGGAAAGGAAAGAAGGAGAGAGAAAATGGGGAAAATACCTGGAGTCGTGATTTTGCAGCAAGGCTAATTCTGCCCTTGGTGACAGTTATATGATGAAGCATAACTCAATCTGATGTTGTGGTTATGTGTGTGAGATCACACGTACTCACCACACTTTGTTGGCAGAGGCGGAAGAACTGCTGGACTTTTTGAGACATGAGCATCTGTGCACTGCCAACTGCATTACGAATCAGCTCAAGAACTAGGGAGGTAAAACAAAGCAGAGACACAGGAAACAGTACAGAAGTACTATGAGGAACTGAAAATCCAATAATTAATTCAACTTGAACTTCAACCTATCCTCTGCTCCTCCAGAACAGGCATGCACAACATACAGCCTGGGGTCCAGATGTAGCCCAGTGACCAGTAAAATCCAGCCTGTGACATGATAATCACTTATTAATTACCAATGTGGTCCTCTATATCTTTAATTACTGTCAAAACAGCACCTTCTTGCACTAAAATAGCAATCTGTTAGCCAAAGACAGCTGATAACAGGTGATGCGCCTAAGATCTAGTTGTATTTTGGTTGGTTCAGTGATGAAACAACTATTACGGGCCAATTATTACGCAGCGCAGGAGTGGACCAAACCACTCAGATGGAGTGAAGGTGGAGTCTATTCTGCTTGAACGCTGACCAGCTGAACAAATACTGGAAGAGGCTGTGGTAAACAGTAATGTTTGTGGAGCTACACCTATGAAACCATCATTTAGGCCAAACATCAATGTCATTTTGCAGCAAGATGCCATTTTACAGCAGGTACCACCTGGTATAAGTGTGATTCACACAAAGTACTTGCCTCTTTCTATTCCTGTCATTGTTTGTCATGCTGCAGCACATTTTTGGGCAACGGGGCGGTTTTTGAGTAGCACATGTTCATTCATTCATCACCCTTGTGTGCATTTCATCGTCATATTCAAATAGCAAATTATGAGAAATAATTTATAACACTGTCAATATAGTAGACGATTTTAATCTATATCAGTGCCAAATGCACATATTTTTGTGTTTGTGCAAAGATAAATAAATAGTTAAAGAAGCAGTTTTAAACATACACTTTGAATCATCTGTCAAACTTCTACTGCCCCCCCATGGCAAATTAGTTGTGCACCCTTGCTCTAGACCCTCCGCCCACACTCACCCTCCTCCGGCAGTTCGTTCTCCTCTGCCTCCCTCTCCATTGTCTGGCACCATCCCTCCATCCTCTCCACCTCTGTCTGCAAGAGGCGTAAGAAGAACTCTCCATCCCTCATACAAGGCGAGGCTCGGCCTGAGTCAGGCAGGCTTCGGGGGCCCTCCAAGGACGGCGTCCCTGCCCATCCTCGCTCAGAAGTGAGGGGCAGCGGGGAGTGGGCACGTGGGGGCAAGTGTGGGTGCTGATGGGGCCGTGGGTCTGCTGGGCAGGGCTCAGTGGAGTAGCCACTCTGGATATAGTCCTGGGATAAAACAAGGGATAAAAGGAAAACTCAGAGGATATATGCCTCAGGACAGATCCACAAATCAGAGTAAATTTAAAAATGCCTTTCTTCTGTCATTTTTTTTTTTGTCCCTCTGTCTACATCAGCATCGCGAAAACAGTCTGACAAGACTATTTTTGTATAGTGGGGATGCAACACCAAAATGGCGTTTTCAAATTTCCCTGGATCATTGTGTATGTGGACTTAGGGGTGTAAGGTCACTAAACCATTAGGAATGGCAGCATCTAGTGTCCAGTGTCTCACAACAAAACCCATTTAAGCAACTACATTTCTGGGCACAATGACAGATTTATTTATTAATTTTTTTTTTTTTTTTTAGTGCCATAAATTAATATATATAGGTGATAAAATTTCACAAACAGCTGAGATTTAATTAGTCTTGAGTGCTCCTGTGTTTTGGTGATCTCTGCCCTCAATTATAAGAGCTGCAGCTTCAGCATCAAATTTGGAATGAGGCTAAGATATTGCAGGTCTCATACCTTGCCACAGCCAAATGACAAGACTCGCCGCAGAAGATTTCTTGCAATGGAAATGACCTTTTTCTAATACAAACCTGGAGGACTAGCTGTGCCTACCTCTCTATAGGCCCACTGTCCCTGTGTGTGGACCGTGCGGTGGTACTCTGTGTACTGGCCAGCAGACTCAGGCTCTGATGAGTGCCTTTGGAAGGAGCAGCCGAACTGAAGACTCTTGTCCTGCGTCGGCACTGAGATGCTAAGTCCTGGGAAGCCCTCGGGGTCCAGGTCGGCCTGCACGCTTGCCGTCACGCTGTTGGAGCGCTTGAAACGAGCCCGCCTGGAACACAGCAGGGATCCACAGCAGGGTCAGACTGACACATCCAGTCAGGTTAGGTAATGGCTAGAAAAAGTATTCAGGTCTTTTATATATGCTTTATGCCTCTGCACCGCGGCCGGAGGCATTATGTTTTCACTGCAAAAAGTCAAAATCTTACCAAGAGTATTTGTCTTTTTTCAAGTAAAAATGTCTTATTTCTAGTCAAAATATCTCATTACACTTAAAATAAGACATGATCAGCTCAGAAATAACTTGTCTTTAGACAATTTTCACTTGTTTCAAGTGAAAATTTACTTGAAACAAGTTAAAATTTGCTAGAAACAAGAAACATATTCTGCCAATGGAACAAGCAAATTTTTACTTGTGACACAAGTGAACAAGTAAAAATTTGCTTGTTTCATGAGCTGATCATGTCTTATTTTAAGTGTAATGAGATATTTTGAGTAGAAATAAGACATTTTGACTTGAAATAAGACAAATAATCTTGGTAAGATTTGACTTTTTGCAGTGTGGTTGCCCGTCCATCTGTCTGTCTCATTTCTGTGAACATATCTCAGCAACGCCTAGACGAAATTTCTTCAAATTTGGCAGATACATCCACTTGGACTCAAGGATGAACTGATTAGATTTTGGTGGTCAGAGGTCAAGGACTCTGTGACCTCACAAAACAAGTTACTGGCCATAACTCAACAGTTGATACACTAATTATGACAAATATTATACTAATATATCCAAAAGCTCAAATGTCAGCTTCATAATGGACAACATTATAATGGTCTGCAAAAACACTTTTCTGGCCATGGTTCTATGCCATAACTCATCATTTTCACTTCACTTCCTCTCCCTGGATGACGACCAGGACAGGGGGGCTCCCGTTCCTCTGGAGGCCCAACACAAACTTGTTGGTTTTACTGATATTAAGCTTCAGGCGATTATTGCTGCACCATGTGACCAATTCCTTCAAACTCTCCATGACAAATATTGCGAAGGCATACATCCACGAGGCGTTAATTCTAGCTTTCATGAGGGACAACCGGTTTACATTGGCATACGTTTATTTGCAAATAGATTCATGCTGCGATTTCCTATTTCCATGCCATTACGGTCACTACTACTGACTTAGTTGTGATATCTCCCACTAAATCCCATGGCATATGACACACTCGTGAGTTCATATGTCATGTTAAATGGAATCAGAGATTAGAGTTTGCTCAACTATTAAAAATGCCCTCCTATCCCCCTCCACATGCACAAACACTCCTCCACTGTCTGATAAGGTGCAAAGTGTGACTCAGATATCCGTTCTCGCTCTCATTTTCACTTCCGATGTCACACTCGCACCCTTGACGCCGAGACTGGAAGGGAGACATTGTTAACAGGTGCACAATCACAAACTGCTGGAGGTGTGTGTGTGTGTGCATGTGTGTGTATGTGTATGTGTGAATCTGACCTGTGGCTGATGCTGGATATAATTAGGAGAAGGGTTGCGTCACGTGTGAAAGTCATGTCGACTGTGAGATTTGCAGTAGTCATGGTTACAGTCACTAATGGTGAGAAACAAGACGTTCTTGGAACTAAGTGCTACTGAATTCAAACTGTGATGTCTGATGAAATGTTAAATAAAAAAAAAAACAAAAAAAAAACAGGAACTAGCTTAGAAATACATTTTAAAGAGCGAGTTCCTATCATTTGAGGAGCTTCGCAGGGGTTAACTGCTTTTTAATATCACTTTAATATCACATGAATTACCTCACACACACACACACACACACACACACACACACACACACACACACACACACACACACACACACACAAACATCCAATAAAATCGCAATTTGGAGGAACAGACCAATGGATGAATGCTTTTTCAAACAGCCACAGCTTGTGTCATTTGTCTGTAAATAAGGCAACTTAAGAGTCATGCAAAACAAAACCAAAAACATCTCAAGCAGTTAAGAGATTAATAGAAGATATATCCAAATATATGTATATAAATATTTTTTTTACCCTAGTTTAATATCCAGTTGTCATTTGGATTACCTTTTATCATCTTCCACTTGGACCCCTATAGAGTGGACCTCCCTAAGAGCCTTGCCCTCTGCGTCTGAGTCCGACAGGGTCTCTGAGCTGTCCACCTGGCATGGACAGAGAGAATCACAGTGAGAGTGCAGAGGTGTGAGCACACACACAAACACACACACAACACCTCTTTAGATAGAGGAAAGCTGCATTAAATTTTGATGGAAAAGCACCTAAGATGCACCAAAACTCGGGTGCTCAGAGATTCACCTGGACATATTTGCAGGCCAAAACACGTTAGAATGCACTACATCTTCAACCAATAAATAGTAACAAACAAAATGGCAATCAGTGTTGCCTTGTGGGAGCATAACATGCAAATCAAATGGATGACAGCAGCTTGGATAATCATATAACAATATATAGGATAATAATACTCATCAAAAATGGATTGTCAGGAGGGTACTTGTGGATGGCGAATGAGCACAATGATGTTATGAAATGATGTGTGTGTCAGTCTGTGTTTTGCAAGGGGAAAGGAAATGCAATTTCAGCGTGTACTGGTGGTGCATTTTAATGCTGGTAAGAATGTAATCTGCCTAAATTATATCCAGATGCAACCTAGATATGAGGTGCATGTTAAAACTGAGTGTGAAGTTAAAATGTTTGAGGTAACATGCACATCCCCTCACGCCTAAAAGCGTGCGGTGGCGCTAATGGCATTTCATGGGTAAAAAGTAACAATTCTGACTGATGAACAGTGCGCAGGTTGATTTTGTGAGTACGCCACAGTACAAACATTTGGCATCAGAACTGATGGATAGTTATTTTAAGGTATGCCAGCCAGAAAGTACAAAAATGAATGAGGGTTTTATAACCTGTCCACCATAAGGATTAAAAATATCTTTTCTGTCTTTGAACAGCAAGTACTAGACATATTTAATCTAATCTAATTTGGATTTGCATTATTCAGAACAAGTGTATCAAATTTGTTTTATACTTGAGAACAAGAAAAATGTGCATCTTGTAATCCTACAGGTTAAATAGCAACTGACATTCTAATTGGTTAATTGCTGTTAAATTGCAATGGCGCTCATTTAAATTTCAGCTGTTAGTAAATCACTTGCTAAGTTGGTTAGGGTTAGGCTTATTTTTTTAGCACAAGCAGCTGGTTTGCACTTGCTTGGTATCTCAGGGGTTTATGTCTTATTAGTAGTGTGTGCATCACTCTGTGCAAGAATTTGAAACAGACATGTCATGGTTCTTTCCCAAATTAGAAGCAGTCGTTTTTTCACACAGCCATACAAAAGTGCTTGCAGTTGTCCCTGTACCTTCACCATTATTACCTCACCTGCACAGCTATGGACGGCCTCCACTTTCTCCCACCACGTGCTTCATCCTGCCCTCCTACTCCTCCAGCTTTACTCAGCACCAAGCTATTCTGGGGCAGGGATACCGACTTCCCCAGGCTACCCCCGGCCCTGCCGTCCCTCTCCCTGGCCGGCCTCGGGGGTCCCTCCAGCAGACTGTCAGCTGAGCTGCTGTGTTTGGCTCTCACTCCAACCCCTGGACCCCCTCCATAGGGCACCAGCTCCCGTGAACCCCTGACCCCGTCCAGGCTCTCTACCGAGTTGCTGTGTTGTCGGGACCGTCCTGGGCCCGTGCCGGTGTAGTAGCCTCCCCTGGAAGAGCGACCCGAGGGCCCATCGGAGCTGCCCAAGTCCATGGAGTTGCTGTGCTGCTTGGAGCGGCCGGTGCCAGGGCCTGATGCTGATGGTCCGGTGCTCTGGAAGTAGGCATCCTGGGTGGACTCTGTGCTGCTTTGGGCCCGCACTGAGAGTGAGGACTTGGACATGCGAGGTGGGAGCGGAGGAGGAGCACCTTTACGATAGGGAAAGACTGGAGATGCAGAAGAGAGGGGAAACAAGAGAGGGAAAAGAGATATAGTGGGCTGTTAGCAGAATGGGCTGCATGTCATCAAAGGGCTGGGAAAATGGATACTTACAATGGGGGCACGCTGGAGAGAGAAGATGGTAGGGGGGAGAGAGATGGAAAAGACAGATTTATCAAAAATGGGGGTGATTGCATACAGAGAGGAGAAACAGCAAATAATGTCAGTGAAAGATGTGATGGGAAAATTTTCTAAAAGCAACTAAAAAAACATTTTCTTTTTTCTAAACATGAGCTTTTGGTGTGAATTTCAGTGAGAGGCAGAAAGCGAAGTGGTGGAAGATACAGAGGAGAAATGACGGGAGTGACAAAAGAATACCTCTTCCCTTGAGCTAACTTCACTCTGCTTCTTAAGAAGATAAAGCAATTTCCTGCGAGAAATATTAAAATGAGAAGCACGCTTTTTTTTTTTTTTTTCTGGTGGATTCGCTCTGTCTCTTTCTCCTCCCTCACTCGTTCAAACATACACAGAGGTCTAGTTTATTTCCACTGAATAAAGGATCAAACCCAAGTGCTTTTCTTTCCAAGCATCTTCATTTCCAGCCGGCTTGTCTCAAAGTGCAATGAGTCTCACCATGAGAGGCTCTCTGCTGTAGTGTGTGTGTGTGTGTAAGTTTGTGTGCTGTGCATGCGCGTCTGTTTATGGTTGATGTATATGACACTTCACAGAGGCTTTAATAAATCTCAGGGGGATTTGCTGGTCTAAGCCAGGAAATATTAGCCCTGTAAGGCATCACTGATGGCACAGGAGCGCCTCCGCAGTCTCCCGCACAAACACACACACATGTGCACGCAGAGAAATACACACATGCAGTACACAAACACACACAAATAACTTAAGATGGAAATGAGGCTTGAGTAAAAGTAAGGATGATAGTGAGGGTAAAACTATTTAAGACAAAGGCACGGGAAATGAAATGGATTCAAACCGAGAAAGGGATGTTGAAAGGAACAGCAAGGAAACAAGGAGCGAGAGAGAGAGAGAGAGAGAGAGAGAGAGAGAGAGAGAGAGAGAGAGAGAGAGAGAGAGAGAGAGAGAGGCAGCTGGAGACATTGAGCTATCATCATAATCATGAGCGTTCCAGTCCCCATTACTGAGCCAGGGAAGCCAGCGATTACACAGGGGAGGGAGATGGAAGAGATGAGATACAGAGACAAGGAGGAGAGAGGAACAGATAGAGATGCTAGAGAACAAGGAAGATGTACAGCAACACACACGAGCCCATGCTGACAGCACGTACACACAAATACAAAGAAGACCTGAGTTGAGAAAGTGAGATGATAGAGATTGAGGGAACAGAAAAAAAAAATAATAAAGGCAGAAAGTAAAAAAAAACAAAAAAAAAAAACTTGCACACATGGCATGCAGGCGAGAAAGTAGTGAAAGTAATAGTTTGCATGTGTGGGTGTATGCACAAACACGATTTTGTCAAGTTAAGCGCAGTGTTTTGGTTCACTGCTGTCTCCTGCTGGCTGTGCCACCGGGTTGCTCCTGTACAACAAGCAGCCCCCCCACCCCTCAAATAAACACACTTACACGAGTAACACACACGCTTCCACTCACCGGCTCCGCCCTTGATGCTTCCCTGGGGGCCCGACATGGAGAAGACAGAGAGGGCGTCGTCGTCCTGGGAGCAGCCGGCCTGGATGGCCCGAACGTAGCTGTGGCTGCGGGTGCGGAAGACCCCCGGCAGATCCAGAGCCTCAACAGCCTGAGACTCCACCTCCCCAAACATGGTTTCACACACCGCCTCGAACTGACGGTTCAGAGAGTCACCCAGCTGAGGGGAGAAGGAGGGAAGGCAGGAGAGGTCTTGAAAATAAATTAAGCACACACAGCTTACCCGTTCATTCATTTTGTCATTAACTAATTCCACTCTGGACTGGTCGCCCGCTGGGCTGAGACTCTCCAGTTTAATTTTGCCTGGTTTTGGAATGTGGCAGGAAACTGGAGGACAACCACTTTGACCACTAGTGGAACGTGCAAGCTCCACCTCTGGGGTTCAGTGTCTTGCTCGAGGGCACTTCAGCAAGGAGAAATCATTTCTGAGAGGGCTGCCTGAACACGGATCCTCTGGTTGAAGAGCTATTGCTCTTAGAGCTGAGCAAAAAATGTTGTAACTTTAAAACCATTCAACCGACAAATACCATTCATATATCAAAACGTGCAGAATTCTGTGTAGATTTATCCTATCATTTTGTTCATTGATACTCCAAATACTTTTTGAATTATTAATGTTTAATAGTATAGATATATTGAAATGCAATTACAGAGACTCTCATTGTAAGCCAACGTGTAGAGTAGAAACCCCCTTCAAATTTCTATATGCTCAGTATGGCATGCTGACCCAACATGCACACTCTCATAATGATGAACACATAAATGCAAAACCGGACAGATCAGTTTATCAGCTGACAGCAATGACACGTATTTTCTTCAAGAAATGCTCATTTTCTAGTTTGCCTCTACCTGTTTGATCATCACACATTGACATTAGATAGATAGATATTTATTGTCATTGTATATAAAAACACAACGAAATTTTGTCTGCAGCACCAAAAATCAGCATAAAAAGGGCATAAGTAAAAGTTAAAAATAATGTACAGATATATTGCACAATGATAAATAAATAAATATTGTTCAGGTGAATTACTAGCACCTGTCTCTATTACAAATCTCTCGTATCAGTAGTGAGCTGTTTGGTCAAAAATCTAGTGATATTTGATTTCGTCGCAAACCCCATGCAATGCCAACAAGCAAACTGTGTTAGCTGTTACCTGTGAGCTGGTCAGAGAGCGGGTGTAGCTGCGAGAGCGGGTGTGGCTTTTGGGTGCGGTTCGGCTGTTGGGGTAGGAGTCTGTACACTGCTTACACGAATACCTGCATGACACAAAGAAAAAAAAAAAAAATCAGCACCACTGAAGTCCATAGCAATTATGACAGCACCAATAATGATTATTAACCAGCAGCTGGCTTCTTAGAGTTGTAGTCACCGCTGTTTGACATTTATGGATTAATTCAAACAGAGTAATAACATCTGAGAAGGAATAAAATCTAAAATGACTGTCAAACGTCTTGGTCAAAAACTCTAATTATGCAGTAATCAAATACAACATTAGGTGGATCTCAACTGTCAGCTAACACTTGTTTGATTGATAACCCATGATTGTAACAGCTGGACGTCATGCTGAGTGCCATAGCACTTCATCAGCGCTCAATTGCGCTATCAGTCTGCTGAAATGTCTTGGAAAAACTGTCAGAACGACTTGACGGCTAAAAGGACACACTTGGACGTGCTCAGGGCTCTGAACTCATGTGAACTTGTCAAGACACCATGATTGTTTTCTGTGGACTTTGTTTGGACCTTATAAGCTGTTTCACACTTGACACACATGCACTTAGTGAGTGATAAACAGACTATCACCCTGATTCATCATGATTTCATCACTTTTCATTTCATTGTTTCTTTGTTTTTGCTTGTTTTATTTGAAATTTATATTCTTTACACTTGACTACAGGTATTTCCATTTTTGTGACATCACAGATCAGGAAGTCAGTCCATTCCTAAGCCAATGATGATGTGAAGGCAACGGTAGATGACCTTTGATCCATGCTGACGGAGCGTCTGAAGGCTTCTCGCTGGGCGATCAGGCTGGTCTTGGGTGAGGCTTTGGGGCTCGCATCTGAGTCAGCACTGTCGTCATCACCCATGGCCTTGATGTAGCTGCCGCTTCTCATGCGGCGGCATGGGATCTCCCCTCCACTGTCCGACACGCCACCGCCGCCGGGGTACCCGCCTCCCCACTCGTCGGAAGGAACCTGGTCGTGTGAATGTCACAAAAACAGTCACACAGTTAAGGTAGAGGCATAAAAAATATGCACATGCACGGCCAAACTCGGTTTTAGTAAGATTCTCCATACATGGGTTAAAGACTCACAGAGTTAAATTATGTTAAAGGTAAGAATGCATTCCTTTAATCCGAGTGTTAGGGGAAAAGAAATTTCTCACAACTCATTTAAGTTAAGATATTGAAGATGCTTTCACTGCACTGTTGGCAGCGTCTTCCCAATATCTGCTATTCAAGTCAAAAGACATCACAAAATGGAAATATTTTTCACTGGTTGATGAAATATATTTCACTGCTGCTTTGTCAGACATACAGAAGTGGCACACGTGCACACAGCCGGTGTTGTAATACACACACACACACACACACACAGGTATCAACAGCTCAGCCGCAAGAACACGGTCATGAAATCATATGCACACACCCACACGTATGTACTCACTCACAAACACACCCACACATACATATGCACACATGCACATGCATGCATACATGAGATGAAGTTAGAGAAAGAAAGAAAGGGACGAAGGGACTTACAGAAAGAGAGAAACTCTGACAGCTGGAGAAACACTGACACAGAGAAGGAAAAGAGCGTAAGCCAGAAGCCGACAGACACGGAGCAAATAAACAGACAGACAGTTAGACAGACAGACAGATGAAAGCAGATCTGAGATGAAAACAAAGACCAACAAAAAAAAAAAAAAAAAAAAAGCAGGCAGACAAGAGAGCTGACACTGGCAGAAATGCAGAGAGACCGACAGACAGACAGGCAGACATATGAGTTGACAAACAAGAAACAGACAGACAGAAAAAAAAACAGAGCGACAGACATAAGTAGGCTGAGAGCAGAGCAGACAGGCAGATAGACAGGAAGACAGATGGGGGGACAAATGACAGTCTGATGAAGCAAAAGCAAAATCAAACACATGCAGAAACAAATAAAGTCAACAAAATAAAGTAAAAAAAAACTAATTAAAAAATGATAAGAAATAAAACAAAAGATTCACTTTGACAGGGCTCCCACCTTGGCCGTATAATGTGAGTGTGTGTGTGTGTGTGTGTGTGTGTGTGTATATATATATATATATATATATATATATGTATGTATATAGATAGATAGATAGATAGATAGATAGATAGATAAATATATATAAGGATAAGCAGTCTGGCTTTCGGACACAAACACATTCTGGTATATTCCTAAATGGTCCGTTTTAAAAATTCCTATGTTTGTCCCATGATGTTATAGAACTGAACAAATTCCCTGTTACATTCCCTGTCCAGAATACCCAGAAAACCTCTCTAAACTGATTAATATTGTGGAAAATTCCAGGAAATATCCCAGACCAGAGGGAGCCCTAGTTGGAAACAGAAAACACAGGGAACCAGGCAGGCTCAGAGAGACACAACCACACAACAGATACTGAAGACATATTTCTTTTTTTTAAATTTGCATCGTAAAATTGAGCATTTAGCGTTTATCTATCTTGTGCTTGGAATCTTATTATTGTGGAGGGCCACTCAGACCTACGTGTAGGTGTAGGTGTGTGTGTGTGTGTGTGTGTGTGTGTGTGTGTGTGTGTGTGTGTACCATCTGGTCTCACTCCTTTACCAATACGATGGAGGCGTCACACCAGCTAACAACCAGAGAGTAAGAACGGCTGCTTTGTGCTGAAAGACCCCTCTGTCCTCCGGTCTCCTCGCAAAGGCTGTGAAGTGTGTAGCCTCACACACACGTGACTGCATGAAAACACTGACACACACACACACACACACACACACACACACACACACACACACACATGCAGACACACCACCACACACACACACACACACACACACACACACACACACACACACACACACACACACACACACACACACACACACACACACATACAAGGCTCCAGGGCAGGGGTCCATCCAGCTGAGTATGTTTTTTAAAGGTCATCACTTAAAAGAAGATGATTCAGCCTAATCTCCTGATTCCCTGGCCTTCCCGCTATCTCTCTCCTTTTCCTTCCTCTCTCTCTCTCTCTCTCTCTCTCTCTTTCTCTCTCTCTCTCTCTCCCCCCCGGCTGCCATCTTCCTCTTTATCTCAATTCCATCCCGGAGCCCTCCTTCACTATCTGTATGTCCTCCTACCTTCCTCTTTTTCCTCTCTATCTTTCCCACTGTCCCTTGCTGGTTTTTCTTCATTTCACACCTGCTCTATATTCTCTCTCTCTCTCTCTCTCTCTTTTTTTTATCATTCCTTATCTATCAGACCCAGACAGAGGGGAAGGGAGAGGGAAGAGCAGCGAGAGGCTTGCTGAGTGGAGAGTAGTGAGTCCTGGTGCTGCACATCATGATTGGGTCGAAAGCCTCGCAGTGTCCCTTTGCCTTTGACTACAGTAAATCCAAAATGTGTGAAGATTCACTCCAACTCTGCCTGTTCAGTCAAATTCTTTTTTTTGCTCGGGGCTCCTGCGGTTATAGTTTCTCACTTGTGTGTGTCATACTTGAGCCGTGACCCTGCATAAACCTCTAAAAACCTGTGACAAAATCCGACTCAGCAGCCTGGAGGTACAATAAGCTTTGTGCTTTGCCTGACTCACAGGGAGCAATTGTGGGAAAAAAAAAAAAATGAAGCGGTATTTGTTTCAGATGCTTTATCAGATTTTATCCTCAGCAAAATCAGTATTACCTTTAACACTGCGGACACACTACATGAGTTTCAGGCAGATTCTTGTAAGCAATTGGCCATCATAACTGATTTTCAGCCACTAAATAATTTGGTGCAAATGAGGGTTCAGGACTTAGATCCATCATGATTACACATATTTTATTTGTATGACTCAAATCTGGATTGGACAACCTTTAACTAAGCACCTTAACTACTACTAACTACTACTACTAGTATTTTTTATATATTACTTGTTTATAGTGTTTATATTGCTTGCTGCTATTTATCATCTGTTTATACTGTAAATTTCTTCCAAAATTTGCACATTGCCTACATCTATGCACATTGTATACATCTATGCACACGGTTTTTTGCACATTGTGTACTTAGATCTCTAGTGTCATATTTTATTCTTTATTTTTTTAATTTATTTAATCTTGTAATCTGTGGATACTGCTGAAAACTGTGAATTTCCTTCGGGCTGAATAAAGTATCTATCTATCTATCTATCTATCTATCTATCTATCTATCTATCTATCCTTTAGTTTCTATTCATGCTAACAACCGTCTTGGGTGACCCGACCACAAGTGTACAGCTCACAAGAGACATACCAGTGTTCAAACGCAGCATTACCATGTGTCCCAAATGTGTCTCCAGTGACCGCTTGTAATCAGATTTTGTGAACACAGAAACTCTATACAGTCTCTATCCTCCCTGTATTCCCTACCCATCCCAGGCTATTGGACCAAATGAGGACACTGCCATCTCACCACAAAATCATTCAATTTTTTTTTTTTTTTATTTCATGCTGACAGTCCGCAGTAGCAAATGCTCCCTCCTCCCACAAATCAACTCTGCCGTCTTCCGATGTTGTCGAAGACACATCTGGACACATTAGCTGTTGACTTGCGATCGGATCATTCTACACCGTGTGAACGGGGCCATAATGTGAGCTGCACAAGGATCCCAAAACCCAAATGGTTGAGATTTTGTGCCTCTGTGAAGGAAAAACAAAAAACTTTGCTGCAAAAAAAAAGTTGTTGAATGTATGACATCCAAACATGTCACATTCACTTAACTCTTGTAGAGCACTGATCACATGAGTCTTTGGCACCAAAGAGGACTTTGACTGGTTGGTGCGAGCTGCAAAACGCTGCAGAATTGTTGAACTTTTTTTGCAATTGTGGTTGCAAGTTTCTTATTCTAAGCAGTAAATGAGTCAAGTTTGAGGTTCAATTTGGAGTTATTGCTTTAATATGGCACTTGCGCCGCTGTGTGTCCTCAGGTTCCCTCTGGTTCTGGTGGTGAGCCATTCCACTAAAACAGCTCTCTATATCTGCAGCTCCAGGAAGCCACGGTGCCTTGCAGCCTTGGATCAATCTAGCTGACTTCAGCACATCTCAGCAGAGCACAAGATTTACTCAAACATACTGTACCCCCCTAAGAAAAGTGAGAGTGACACTAGGAGATGGATTTGTGGGGGGAAAGGGAGCCGGCAAGTTCATTTTTTGTCCCAAAGTGTGAATGTAGTGTATATGGTATGGTAGCCCAAGGCACAGAAGAGAGTAATGTGTGGCTGTCTGTAAAAGGAAAAAAAAAAAACATAGTATGGTGAGCACAATGTCTTTTCTTCTTTCCCTTTCCTACACCGCTTCCCTCTTTTCTCTTGCTCTCTCTCGCTCCTATCAGCAGACCTCAGCTGTGACTAAAGGATGAGTGCTGGAAAAGCACCAGGGACTCCTGTGGCTACCTGCTGTTTCCGTAGAAACACAGCCTGCATGGCAGTTCTACCACAGCACAGCTGGAGGTGTGTGTGTGTGTGTGTGTGTGTCTGTGTGTGTGTGTTTGTCCTGTCATCTGCCTTTGTAGGTACACTGAAACAGCCATTAGGTTTTCACTTTGGATAGTTCATGTATACAAAATGAGAGAGAGAGAGGGCAGAGGGAAGAGGGAGATAAAATGAATGAGTTTGATGGGAAGAAAGAGAGAGAGTGCCGGCAGGGACTGGGAAACACACTGCTGAGAGAGGTGTTTAACAATCTTCGGGTGTCAATCATCATTTCTTCACTCGTAGCGAAATACTGCGGCAGTCCATGGGTTTCTCAGTCAGACATTCAATTTGTATGAGATTTTGTCCCAAAGCCACTTTGCTGTAGAACACTGGTTTCTCTGTCTTACCGTGTGTGTACCCTAATGAGAACACTGTGTGTGGACATGCAGCCTATATAGACACTCACTGTGAAGTACTGCTGCTTTTTTGCTATAGCTCAGGATGGGGTGGCAAGAACATTCACATCCACTCATACACACGCTGAAGTACACACAAGTACACACACACACGCACACAGGGATACACACACCTGCAGGTAGTGGAAGGTCCTCTCCTTCAGCTTGCTCTCCATCGGCACCAAGGCTTTGTCGTAGCCTCCTCCCCTACTGGAGGGGTACACCTCTCTGGCCTGACTAACTGTCATGGCCGACCAGGTACTTCTCTTCAGGGAGTGGCCATGGTGTCCGTGGTGCCCTCCTCCTTCACCCCCGGCCAGAGCCATGGTGGCACAGGCCATGCACTCCCCAGGCCCCGGCCCGCCGCCTCGCTCTTTGGGCTTCTTCATGGTGAGCTCCTGGATGGCGGCGTCCAGGCTCTCATGCCCGCTGGGATACCCTCGCCTGCCACTGCCCACCAAGAAGCTGCTGTCACTGTCCAGGTTGTCGTCCGAACTCCACCAGCCCGCCGTCCTGCTGCGGTGGCGTCTTCCCGACTCGTGGCGTGAGTCTCCACTCTTGCTGCGCTCGCGGGACTTGCTTCTCTTGGTGGAGCGAGACTGGTGGCCCGAGTAGTGGCCCCCGCCATCCTCCCCTCCACTCCGGTGGCCTCCTCCTCTCTCGCCGCGGTACTCCCCACCTCCTCTCGTGCCGTTGTACTCCCGTTTCGATGGTGCCTCCAGAGAGTGGGATTTGGCAAAGAGACGCTGCACCGAGTGGACCAGGTGTCGGATGCGGGAGGGGCTCTCGCTGCGCTGCTCAGCGCTCCCGCTGGCGGTGCGCTGGTACTGCAGTG
The DNA here is from genome assembly GCF_902150065.1 of Myripristis murdjan. Taxonomy (NCBI): domain Eukaryota; kingdom Metazoa; phylum Chordata; class Actinopteri; order Holocentriformes; family Holocentridae; genus Myripristis; species Myripristis murdjan. The sequence goes on along the minus strand of NC_043990.1, from coordinate 23,185,138 downwards.
TGTGGAAGCCATCGGGGTGGAAGGGCACCTGTTTCTCAAACTGGTCCATCAGGTTGGGGGGAATGCGGTGCATCTTACCTCCATGGCCCGAAGACAGGCACTCCTCACAAGAGTCGTATGATTGCAGGGGTGGGTGCTGGCTGGGGTGGGAGCGGGGGAAGGTTCCCCCTCCGGAGTGGCTGTGAGAGTGAGAATGAGAGTGAGAGTGGTGCCTCTCCAAGGCCAGAGATTCCGACGGACCTCCAGGAGGGTAATAGTGGCCATCGTTGTGACCCTGGTAATAGTCTCGTCCCGGGCCAGCATCACAGTCCTCAGGCATGCAGTGGCAGGGCCCTCCTCCGCCACCACCAGAGGAGTGCTGAGACATGCTGCGGCTGACATGGTAGCCCTTCATAGGCGCCGGGGCGTGGTGGGCCGTCCGGGCCGAGAGGGGGCGCTGTGGGCGTGACAGGGCTGCGCCGGACTCACCTGGAGGCACAGAAAGAAAGAAAACACTGGGTAAACACCCATTTCATGGAAAGGAGTGAATTTACCTTATTAACCGATGTCATGACGGGGATTAAACGTGCAAGTGCCATAGACTCCAATATTGAAACTCTGCTATACAAATACAAGAGTAGTATTGAATGAAATCATAACACTATCACAATTTCACTTAAAAGACTTCAAATGTGTTTAACAATTGCAGCTGTCATGACTTAAAAAAAAAAAAATGAAGGTGAATTGCTGCACTGCTGATCGACTCTCATTTATTGTTAAACAATAAAACAAGAGTTAGAAAACATAACTCAGTCATATTTTATTGCAGCTACTGAGATGATTTCCATTTGTGACTGTGATTAATACTACCTTTGAAATGGTATTTTTATAGCAGAGTTTTAATACTGGAGTCTATGAGTCTATGTCTATGTGAGGAGGCGGTTCGCCATTAAAGAAGATGAAGATGGAGAGGAAGGAGGAGGAGGAGGAGAAGCTGGGTGAATACATTGTATTACTAAAAATAACTATTTTTATTCATTAAAATCATGTTCTTGATTTATTTGATCTGGCATTAAGTCTGTGAGTCTCATTTTTCTTTAAAAAAAAAAAAAAAAAAAATGAAGAAACTTGCCAATGGGGGATCATAATTTCACTCATGTATATCAGATTGTCTCAAGAGTTTTCTTGATACTGATGGAAAAGTCTGCCTCATTTCAGTCTCTTGACAGGAATTTCTAGGAAATTCTTGTGTAATTTTGTCACCACATTAGCAGAGTTTTTCACATTTCAAAAGCAAATAGGGTTCTAAGACTGAATATGGGAAGAAATGACTTAATGATCACCATTTTTTTTTTTTGCAGTGTGTGTGTGTGTGTGTGTGTGTGTGTGTGTGTGTGTGTTCAAGACAAACAAAAGCTGGGAGGTGGAATTAGTGTTATTTATGGTGTGGTTTACAAATGAATCACGACATGATATAGACTTTGGGGGAAAAAATGACAAGATTGATGTCTAGATTATTCTGTACTGTCAAGAGAGAGAGTTTTTTTGTGATTAACAGTTTTATAGTTGTTACACATTTCGCAGGCTGCAACAAGCAGCCAGAGACAGCCGTCTTCTTCTCATCCATCTGGCCTGATAAATCAGGAATATTAGCTTCTGTTTCTGCCTTTCAATTTTCTCCTCTCTCTCCTTCTTTCCTGTTTAGCACTCCTCGCTCTTCATCATCTCTCCCTCTTTTTCCTCATCTTCATCAACCTGGCACCGCTCGACTGGCTTGTTCTCTCGCTTTCCCACGGGGAGTCTCTGAGCATTCGGATGATTTACAGCCAAGGAAAACACTGCTTTTATTGATCACCTGCATCTCCGCCCTACCTGTCTTCCTAGAAACTAAATGCACGGGAGATAGAGAACGGCGGCGAGTGTCCAAACATACTCGCAAACATCCCCACTATCAATTCCAGAGCCGTTCCACCACTGTCAACAAAAGACGAGGACACGAGACAAACAAAGATATAATTCACAATATGCAGGGGAACCCGACAGAAACAAATGCTGCAGATGTGCTGAAAAGAAAGGCCACGAGGTGTGTGTGTGTGTGGGGGGGGATCTGCTTCACAAAACAAATGTATGAAACAAAATCAATACACTTCGCCGTGCTGCAACAACAGTGTTGGAACACTGTAAACCTTATCAGCCACACATTCTCTTTGCTGTAAGCCAAGCGAAATAAAAAGAGGATGAAGCCAGGCTTTCTACTGCTATCTTTTCATAGAGTGGATAACAACCTTGATTATATTCCAAATGCTGTAATAATGTATTTTGTTTATTCGGCTGGTATTAATTGCTGTGACTGTAATCACATCCTCCATTAAGCATGCTGTTCATTAGCTATATAATGAATCACAGACATACAGTTTGTTTATAATGCACATGAGCAGTGCCAAGGAATTAACATTCCTGTCGTGGCTGAAATAATTAAACTGAGTTGAAATTACTCAGCAAATACCAGCATTCAGCTACTCAGATGGCTTTCACTGGGCTCATCGTCGCGTTTGCATTCACTGGCTTTCACACAGAGATGAAAGATAAGGGACAGATGCTGAGTTAATCATTAAATAGAGCGTGGCCTGTTCCCCTTGATTGGCTGAATGAGAGCTGCCACCCAGGAAGCGCACCCAGATCCAGCCGTGTCATTGGTGTAGCCGTGACGACAAGCCTCGCCAGCCGAGTGTCCGACCGTGGCCGGCTTTCAGACAGCCGTGGCACCTGGGTGGACTGGCTGCTTCGCATGAGGTGCATGTGTGTGGGCGTGCACGCTTTTCACTCCAAAAATGATCCCTCTCAATCATTTTTTTTGAACTGGTTTTCCAAGTGGGATCCAGGAGCCCCCATTGATCCTTGAGAGGCTTCCAGGGGGTCCTCACCAAAATGGGGAATAGTCTCAATTTAATATAATTTAATTCACTAGAAACTGAAAAAAAAAATGTATGAGTGATGATTTCAACATTGCGGTTTAATCTCAGCATCTATTTGTCAGCATTCAAGTATGACATCCAAACAATTTAATACTAACACAAACCAGAATATCTTTTCATATCAGGTCCTATAGGGCAAAAACACTTCAAATGGGGATCCATGGATTAATAAAATTCAATTTGGTGGTAAGAAATTTGAAAACCTATGATACAGTATACAGGCTTAAGATACTCCTATAAAATAATCCCACAACATTGAAACAAACTCTGCAGGGATATGGATAGCTTTCGGTTTCTCCCTGTGTAAATACTGGCATTTATTTCTAGAACAAAGTGGGATTATCTCACCCATTTCTTGCATTTTGCACCTGTTGAAAGACAAATTGGATTTCGAATCCCGGTGCTAAATGAAATGACTTGTTGAGATGAACATTTCTTGCAGTGTGTTGTACTTGTACGCGTGTGTCCCTGTTTATGAATAGACAGCAAAGTGAGCAGCTCTGCTCTGCCTAGAGGGGTAAATTATACCATGCTCTGTTTATTATGAAGTCTTTGGCTTTGGAGCTGGCTGTTGGTTAGGAGCTGTCAATCACCGTGTCGCATACAGACACACACACACACACACACATGCATGTATGTGTGGATGTACGCACACACTCTCATGAGACAGGCATTCTCATATACACACACATACACAAAATGCCTGCAGAAAAGAGACAGAAGTATGGAGAGGTAGAAGCGGCAGAGCTGTACGTCGCTTCTCAATTTCTTCCTTTTTTTCTTTCCCTCCATCCATCTCTCCACACATGTCTCCTTCTCCTCTCACTCTCTGCTCTTGACCTACTTCTCTTCCTCCTCCAGTCATGCCCTCCCCCTTCCTCATCCCTCTTCTTTGTTTTTTTTTTTTTTTTTTTTTACCTGTCAGCCCGTCTGGCTCTCTGCCTGTCAGCACTTCTCTATGTTGAGTTACTAATTAGAGAATTTGTTTGGATTCCTTGGCCTCTCTTACTGTATGCTTAATCCACTCCTCTATGTGTCCCGCTTATTGATACATTATGTACACAAATTAATATCCTTTTATTCCCCGCCTCCTCCTCTCATTCACTCATCTATTAGTGTTCTCTCGTTTCCTTTTCTTGTTGGATAATGGAAGAACTCATTTGTTATTACGGGGATGTTTTCCTTTTTTTGTCTTTCTCCATCTCCATCCCTCTCTCTATTTCCCCCCCCTCTCCACCTCTTCCTCCTCATTGTGTTGGCAGAAATATACAGGCGGTGCTCTGTGGGGACTTGGAGCTGTACAGCATTCTGTCAATGTTTAACATAGCTTGGCATCAACATGGTTGTTAGAGAGGTTTTGAGCTAGAGCTGTTTCTCTTTAAATATTCATGCGATCATGCCAGCTGTTCTGACCCACTTTCCCAACAGCTGAGTCTGCCCATTCTCTCTACCCTCGCACGGCTCAAAGGGCGGTTCACGTCCAGGTGAGGGGTCACGGATGAAGTCAACACCAGGCAATTAACGGAGAGAGGCTGCTGTCCTGAAACTACTAATAAATGTAGCCTGGGATAACTCAAAAACTTTGCAGATCAGCCTTGGGCCAAGCATCTACTGTTCAGATTTTGGTAGCGATAGCCTTTAGACCTGGACAATTATCATTTTATAGTCGTAACTGCTGTAAGAGAGATTTTATTTCGACAATGTTTGCAGGGTCAAAAAAGTAATTTAACATAAAATGTAAGAGACTGAAGAAGAATTGACCTTATTCTCACAGTGGCCATTCAGAGTTCAAAAAATCTACAATTTGCAATTTATGTTTTTTTTTTTTTTTTTGCTACCAGTTACCTACCACCCATTCATTGCCGTGGTGTGTTTGATCTGTTGGTGTTGGTGTTTTTGCACTGTTCTCCTCAGCAAACAATACGCGTGTTGCTGTGACATCTTGTTCCTTGGATTTTTTTGTTGATGAAGTTGAGTTTCTCTGGGTGGCGTTCTTTTCATTGTCAGTTCAGCCAGTTATCATGTTCACAATTCTTTTATTTATTCCAACCAGACGGCAGTTGCTGCTGCGGTTAATGGAAAACACATCACTTCCTGTTCATCAGAGCATTATCCCTGTGGAAGACCACCCAGAAATTGGATGTTTAGGACAACATATGTAAAAGTTATTCCGAATCAATACTGTGTTACATTAATCAGCCGCAGACTGCAACAAATAGAAAAACGCCGCAGATTAGCACTTTGACTGCAGATGTTTTGTCAGCAGACTTTTGGAGACAATAGCACACATCATTTGGACAATACGGCCACATTGCTTGGCTTACATTGAAATCCAGTGAACTGCGTTGCGAGGCGGTGGGTATTATGTGCATGAATACCAGCTTTGTTTGAGTCTGCAAATACAATGGAAGCAAGCCGGAGCGTGGCAAGCAGCAGATATGTTGATTCATTTAAGAACACAAGAAGGTTAACTGCGCAGGCTCCTTATAGAGCTGCAGCCAAACAATGGCAGCCGTTTTCATTAGTCTGGTATCCGTCCATATGTGCCACTACAGCAGACTTCAAAGACGCCATTAACCACTGAGCTGTGCACAGCCATAATGGAGAACGGGACAGACAATAGTCAAATGTAATAAATATGGGAATGGAGATAGAGGTTTGGCTCAGCTGTGTGTTAGTGTGTGCCTCTTGCTTCAGGAGCCAGATAGCGGGGAAACAGGCAGGCAATAGAGAGACTGGCAGAGGCATTGATTCACTCCACTAATTTTTCAGCCATGAATGATCCATTTCCTTTCTTTTTTTTTTTCTAACTTCCTCTCGCTGTCATATGCACACGTAGCCACAAACCCCGTGCGCACTTCTGCCGGGCGACTGCCGTAGCAAACCCGTCAGCATCCAGAGAGAACCGGGGCTGATGGGAAAGATGGAACATTCCAACGGTAACAAACGCAAGTCGACCCGCAAAATCCGACTGCAGCGCTGGGCAGGACCGCTGCTGCAGCTCCTCCAGCTCCGTGCAAAGGAAGGGGAGAGAGTCTGACGCAGAATAAATGAAAAGAAATCGGGAGAAAAGAAGAAAACATAATGCCTCCAGGTTTTAAAAAATGCAAGGCACCTGCTGGGTCGATACGGGTTTTAACATCTATTCTGGATGAGGACTTTGTAGCCGAGGTGGGGAAACAGTTAATGTATAAGTGTGGCAGTGCAAATGAGTACACCACACGTATGCACTGAGACTTGCATGCACACACACACACACACACACACACACACACACTTACACACTGAATGTAAAAATAGGTGTTGGTGAAGGTGGCTGACAATTGACTGACTGTTGCCTGGGATGCCTGCAAGGGAGAGAGAGAGAGAGAGAGGAGAGAAGGAGAGCGTGGCATAAATACTGAGACAGAAAGTGAGAGAAAGTGCCAGAGAGAGAGAGAGTGTGTGTGTGTGCGAGAGAGAGAGAGAGAGAGAGAGAGAGAGAGAGAGAGAGAGAGAGAGAGAGAGCTGATGGCCACAACACAGGGGAAATACGCTCCCATCATGAGGGCAAAAATTGAAGAGTGCCTTGGGGGCTATTCCTATCCCTCTCTCACCCTTTCTCCTCCTCCTCTTGTCCTCTTTCCCCATCTTTCATCCATCCCATATTCTTTTCCACAACCAGTTCTCCCCTCCACTTGTGTTCCACTGTCACCCTCCTCCCGTCCAATCTTAACACCCATCTACTGCACAGCACGCATTTTAAAAAACAGCGAGGTGGCTAAGCCCGACCCTTAGATTTACATCACATGCAGGTTCAGCGCCAGTTTTGTCAGAAGTGAATATTACGCTGTGGAATAAAGTTTAAGTGTTAGTACAGCTTTTGATGTGATCCGATATCATAAAGACATTTCCGTCCTGGGCCTGTAGTTATTAAGCATCTCAGTGTCGTAAAAAAGTCCTTAGTGCCTGAATTTCTCAGAGGGACACAATTTTGGCCCCACTTTCACACATGCAATCAATGTTTATATGACATAAAAGCACTCCTATCTCAAGGTGTAAATTAGCAGAGATGGAGAGGTATCCTAACAGTTAGGTTACTGTTGGTAGGCCTGAACTTAACATGTTTCAGTATCCAGCATTCAATAGTACTGTTTTGATTAGAAGCAACTGATTAGATTTGGCTGGAATACTTGAAGTAGCTCACATTGTCCATGAATCTGTGCACACTCTCAGCAGAAATGAAAACACTTTGTGCTACCTCACAATGGGAAAAATGCAACAAGGTAGCAGGAATGATTCGGGACCATCCCAGACAACAATAAGCAGAGCAATCAGTCAGACACTGCGGGCCCTAACGACACCACAAATCATTCAAAAAATTTTATCAATTCTCCAGGTTGTTCAAAAACTGGCTGCCCATATGAATACAGCTGGATTTCCCAGAACTGTTTGCATTATTGACTGAACCCTACATCAAAATTACAAAACGTCATCACACTTTCCAATTTATGACATGAGAAGGTGTATCATTTATTCAAAAAGACAGCTTGATAACTTGCACTACTTACGCTGAGTGGGCACTATTCCGAATCAAACTTTAAGTGCAATTTTCTAGGACTGATTCTGAGATGACTGATATGTGTGGGCCATGGTCTTCCAACATGATGCCAATAGCAGCAATAGACGGCTTTGTCTCAACTTTCACTTTTGCATTAGGTTTTCAGCAGAGGTGCAGGCCGTTATATCAGCATCTAGCCGCTGTCAAACGGGTGCTTGGAAATGTAGTCATACATTATTTTACAGGTAACCTACAGCTGTAAACATCACAAGGCTTCACAACCACCAACATAAAATATTCATATTTTCAGAAAAGCGTTCAATTAAGCCCTTTTCTTTAAACAACCTGTCTTTAAATAGCTTCCACCGGTTTGATATTACTATCTATGATGTATAATGAATATATGATGTATAATTAATGTTATGGAGACTGGTGTCGGCCCTAGAAAGGTGGGCAATCTGCTCCGCAAAACAAACGGCTGGGTGATCTGAGTTTGTTAGTCCTGCACCATCTCTTAGTGTCTTGTAGGCACAATCTCCCGATAACACAAACACATTTACAACAAAAATGTATGTTTCCACCACTGAAAACAGTCTGAGAGGGTTTCTGACTGCGTCTTAATGAGAAGGAAAATACCAACACCATTTAGCTGAGTGCTGCTCGATTATAATTGGCCTACTTTTTTTTTTCTACCTTGGATAAGAGGTGAGGACATGGCTGAAGATATGAGATGGAGGTAAACAGAGATCAAAGGCAATGAGAGAACAGCATCAGCCTTATTCAGAGAGTCAGGCGATAGATATTAGACCGGCACCTTGTGCTTGTCCATCGTATAGTGTATACACACTAGCTCTTATTCCCTTATTTGGCGATCACTCCCAGCCTTTATCTGACACACAGGAGAGGAGTCTGCCTTTCAGAATGGAGCAACCACCCCTTTTTCTCTCTCTCTTTCCTTTTTCCTCTCTTTCCCTCCCTCTCTCTCACTCACTCAGTGCCTCTTTCTTCCTCTCTGCTATTCTCTCTCTCCCTCTCTCCAGTCATTTGTGTTGCATCTCAGTCGTGACAGGAAATCAAAGGTAGATGCAGAAACCACCAGTATAAAGTATAAAGAGTATAAACACACACACACACACACACACACAGAGAGAGAGAGAGAGAGAGAGAGAGAGAGAGTTGCGTTTCCATCATTTCAGAGGACATTACACTGACTTGCATTCATTTCTTGGAGACTTATCCTAACTTATCCTAACCTTGACATCAGCCTAAAGTTACCTTAACTTTAAACTGAGTCTTCGCCCTAAAATGAATCATTTTCATTAAGAGGACTTGGTTATTATCCCCATAAGGGAGGCGAGTCCCCACAACATGACTGTGTAAAAAGATTTATGCACCCACAACAATAGTAATACCTGGAACACACGCATGCACACACGCATGCACACACACACACACACATGCACACACCCACATACAAACTCATCAACCAACAGGCAGCCAAAATCACTTCAGAAGTGTTTTTGCACTGTTATGAAGTTTTCCAGCCTTGACATGCCTGTGAATTGGTTTTTGAACCCCTCAATTTTTCCCCTGATGGTGCTATTTCACTTGAATTCATCACTAGTAAAAAAAAACAGACAAATGCATGACCAAACTCAGACACACAGACAGAGATGTGCAGCAACATGCTTTAGAGTTACTGTTAACAGTCATGCACAGACAAAAATGGACCAAATGTGTGGCATTTTCATATGATTAAAACATGGTCTCACTACTCACTATCACCTAGCTATTGCAGTAAACAGGAGACGTTGGTAGTTAGCATGAGTAACCACAGTCATCTGCAGACAAAAAAAAGGGCTCCACCTACAGAAACTCAGGCCTTATCAACAGAAAACCCAAGGAAGAGGCTGTCAAGGCGCTGGAAATACTTATTGCTTGACAAGAAATCTCTTGGAAGTGCAGCGAAAAACAGCACGATGAACGCCCAGCGTGAACGATAACAGCAAATTCAGAAAAAGGAAAAAGGAGGTGGAACTCACGGATTATACGAGTTTAACAACATGCGGTGAGACTGACAGGCGTAGTTACATTTGACAACTTTACCGGTCGGATTCGGATACTCCGGCCGCTTCCCAGCACTCAGTCACTTCCAGCTCCCCCTCATGCAACACATGAATACTGCTGGAGAACTCAGCTGTGTCCATAGATGCAAATAACAGACAGACGGACACGCGGATGGATAGACACACATACACACACACACACACACACACACACACACACACACACACACACTCACTCACACAACCAGCTGACTCCAGTGTTGCTAGGTTACTTGGTGAACTAGGTTACTACATGTAGAGCGTATTTGCATAAGTCTCACATGGGTTTTCATGCAACATGAGAGGGAGAGATTTCTACATAGCTGTCAGCTCAGATCAATGACAATGATCAGTCTTTACTCTGCTTCCCTGGGCCGCGACAGTGTCTGCAAAGCCATGACACTTGAGAGATTTGTCTTTTCATTGTGTGTCTGTGTGTGTATGTGTGTGTTCAGATTTGTATGTTTCGCTCTGAGAATATACATACACTATATTACCAAAAGTATTCGCTCACCTGCCTTTACTCATACTATGAACTGAAGTGCCATCCCATTCCTAACCCATAGAGTTCAATATGATGTCGGTCCACCTTTTGCAGCTATTACAGCTTCAACTCTTCTGGGAAGACTGTCCACAAGGTTGAGGAGAGTGTTTATAGGAATTTTTGAGCATTCTTTCCAAAAGCGCATTGGTGAGGTCACACACTGATGTTGGTCGAGAAGGCCTGGCTCTCCAGTCTCCGCTCTAATTCATCCCAAAGGTGTTCTATCGGGTTTCAGGTCAGGACTCTGTCAGGCCAGTCAAGTTCATCCACACCCGACTCTGTCATCCATGTCTTTATGGACCTTGCTTTGTGCACTGGTGCACAGTCATGTTGGAAGAGGAAGGGGCCGCTCCAAACTGTTCCCACAAGGTTGGGAGCATGGAATTGTCCAAAATGTTTTGGTATCCTGAAGCATTCAAAGTTCCTTTCACTGGAACTAAGGGGCCAAGCCCAGCTCCTGAAAAACAACCCCACACCATAATCCTCCTCCACCAAATTTCACAGTCGGCACAATGCAGTCTGAAATGTACCGTTCTCCTGGCAACCTCCAAACCCAGACTCGTCCATCAGATTGCCAGATGGAAAAGCGTGATTCATCACTCCAGAGAACGCGTCTCCACTGCTCTAGAGGCCAGTGGCGGCGTGCTTTACACCATGTATCGCACGCTTTGCATTGCACTTGGTGATGTGTGGCTTGGCTGCAGCTGCTCGGCCATGGAAACCCATTCCATGAAGCTCTCTGCGTACTGTCACTTGGGCTAATCTGAAGGTCACATGAGTTTGTAGCTCTGTAGCAATTGACTGTGCCAGAAAGTCGGCGACCTCTTTGCACTATGCGCTTCAGCATCCGCTGACCCCTCTCCGTCACTTTACGTGGGCCTACCACTTCGTGGCTGAGTTGCTGTTGTTCCCAAACGCTTCCATTTTGTTATATAGAGCTGACAGTTGACTGTGGAATATTTAGGAGCGAGGAAATTTCACGACTGGATTTGTTGCACAGGTGGCATCCTATGACAGTTCCACGCTGGAATTCACTGAGCTCCTGAGAGCGGCCCATTCTTTCACAAATGTCTTGTTTCACAGTCTGCATGCCTGAGTGCTTGATTTTATACACCTGTGGCCAGGCCAAGTGATTAGGACACCTGATTCTGATCATTTGAATGGGTGAGCGAATACTTTTGGTAATATAGTGTATGCAAATGCATGCATATGTCTGCCTGATTTGCATAACATGTGTGCGTGTGTGTGTGATTTCTTATGCTGGTGCTTTGATGTGTAGGTTTGCATTATAGTTTTGTAAAGTAAAGCTGCCTTCAGTAGTTGGGGGGGCGAATGCTTTGGTAATTTCATTTTATTTCCTCAATTACTTTCTCCTTTCCTTTCCTTTCCTTTCCTTTCCTTTCCTTTCCTTTCCTCTATTCAGTATTTCCACATTTTTATCCTCCCCTCCTACTTTGCCCTATCGGCCCGATCTTCCCCACACCTCCTCCCGTCAGCCCCTTATCAGAGCAAACTAATAAGAATGCTAAAAGTGCGACACACAGTCTGGAGAGCTCTAATATTGAACAGATGGAGGAGACTTAATAACACGTAATCTAATTACGGTGCAAAAGAAATTGTTTAGCAGCCATCTCTACTAAATGGGACCTGTTTACAGCATTTAGTTAAAAAGCCGACTCTGTGTCCGCTGTGCCACACGCCGAACGAATCGATGGATGGCTGGATGTTAAGTGGGAGAAAAGGCATGTGCACGCGCGCACAGACACACACACATATATACACACACACACACACACACACACACACAGAAACACATATGCCAATACAGAATTACACACAGCAAGATGAATATCAGGGTCATGTTGCGAGGCGTGCTGCTTCTCTTGGTAATAGGGACACAGCTGTGCAATGGCTGAGAAGTGACAGACAGGTGGTGGAAAATGTTGTTGTTGTTTGTTTTTTTTTCCTGTATGAGTGTGTTTGTCAAGGGAAATGCAGTGATGTAGACCTGCCTTCTCTGTTTGGCTGTGCTAATGTCTGTTGCCCCCATGCAAGAGAGTGCTAAGGGTTTTAGACTTAGGCGTTTGGATGAATCAGCAATTTGCAGTGTTTTTTGGGCAATATTTTGCATGATTTTTGTCCTTTTATTTTGCTAATTTAATGGTCTGCTTCCTCGAGAATTTAACTCGATAAATGCTTAACTTGTAAAAAATGAACCTGTAAAGTGCAGTTCAAAGTGTGTGTGAGAACTGGATCTGGCAGCTGGAGTTGGGCCATGTGCACGCTCCTGTTGAGTGTTTCATAAAACACGGTCTGACTGCACTGAGTAAATGACGATTAAGCTGTCTTTAGTGGTTGCTGACTGATCAACTGTTGCTGAAAAGCAAAGTCAATTCATAAATCATATTTGAGAACTAGACCAAAAACTGCATGTGCACATTGTGCAGTTGTGCATCCTGATCATTTCAGGATGCATCCTGATCATTTCAGGATGGTTATGTTATCCCTAAGCAAACGCGTCCTTCATCTGATGCCATCAAACTCTTTTTCAAATCGCGTCAGACATGGCCGGAAGGGAACCATACAGTTTTTTTTGTTTGTTTGTTTATTTGTTTTGTTCTGGAGGCCACAGAATTTCCCAAAATTTGCCAAATTCCCCAAATTTTTCATGCAAGGACCCACATCCAGAGGTACTGTTTGTTCCATGACCTGCCACATATTTTTTGAAGTGAAATAAAATTAAAAAAAATAAATAAATAAAAATAAAAAAGGGTTAATTTACAAAAGCAGATATCTCTAGTTGCACTTAATTCTATAAACCTTTTTTTTTTTTTAGTTTTCAAGTACAAAAATCATACTATCATACTAAAAATCATACTACGAGGCTAATGTATAGGCAATATTGCCACTCCAATTGCCACTACCTCCCTCACACACACACACACACACACACACACCTACCAGTGGATACAAAATGCAAATGTATTTTGTGATTAAAGTGCTCCACAGAAGTTCAGCATTAGCTCTGTCCCACTGCCGCAGAGTGAAAACACAACAAACCAAAGCTGAGCTGAGATGCACTTTCCTGGCTTGGCTTCCCATTGCAACACAATAAAACCCAGTGGGATGTGAACAGTCTGGCCTCGGGTTCCAAGTTGTGTGGAAAAAGGATACAAGATGGAAGCAGCAATATGTTCCACAGCCACAAAGCAGCCGCTGAGCATCATCTAGGAAACACTGTGTATGACTTTGTCACATGAAATGAAAAAAAACGGGCCCCATTTCTCATTTGCAAACAAAATCTGAGCCTCCGAATTGTTCACACTTCTCGTTATTTATTTCTTTTTTTGTCCTCAGGTGAAGATGAGCGATGTATATAATTCCATTACGGCTTCGCTTGTGCGTAGCGCTGCCAGACAAAAGTAATCTATTTCACTTAGTGATGAATTTGTCGGCACAGCTCCGTGGCTGGCTCTTGTTATTACTGCACTCTTTTGTGTCGAGTGTGTGCCAGTGAGAAAATCCGAAACAGAGAGGGAGAGAGAGAGAGAGAGGGAAGGAAGAGAGTGAGAGGAAGGGAGAAATAGAGAAGCCAAAAGAAATCCTAGACAAAACCCAGCTCGTCTTCCATCCTGAGGTTGCAGTCGTACACTGTATGAATGCATAATCTGTTCTCTCCATTCATATTCAGCACAGAGCGCCACTCTATTAGCCTAATATTATCCAAATCAAATTAACTGGGGGTAATTTCATTTCTCTAATAGGTACTATCTAATAGGATATGCACAAAGCCATGTACCATTACAGCCACTGTTCTTTCAGTAAAACAGATGGTGACCAAGCATTGTAGATCACATTAATTTTGGAGATATCATGTAATATCACAGTAGCGCAGTACTTGAAATTTATAAATTGGGGTGGCGGTCCGGTCATTCTTAGCCCTCTGCCAGCGCAACACAATTGAATTTCAGTCAGCAGCGTATGAAATGGAAATGGAAAGGTCTTCTCATTCATCTCGGTTACCATTCATAGTTAAGAATCAATGAGAATGGCTGCCAAAAAACGGAGGGAGACTGGCAACAGAAAAAGTGTGACATTCTGGAGTCATTCGCTGAAGATGTGGACAAAAGAATAAGGTATCGCTCAGGAGGCACTGGAAAAAAAAAAAAAAAAAAAAAAAAGCTCTGCCTTTGTCCCCCATCTCATTATGAAGTACAACATCGGTGCAATCTTGACGAGGGAAAACAATGAGATGAGATGAGAGAGAGAATGAAAAGGAGAGGGAAAACAGCAGATAATGAAGACTTCATTAATCAGCGCTGATATGGGCCCTCATTTATCATGCCATTGTTGAAACCAATACAAATTCCGGCGCTGAGATGTCCTTAAAAACGCCTGATTGTACAAACTTTTCCACACACTCATGCATATGCTGAGAGAGTGCGTTCATCAGAGCAGAGGTCTGAAGACTTAACACACCCACGCTGCACCCTCAGGTGAAATTCACAGGTGGTACGTACGATAGATTTCCAATCAAATCAATGGAGCAGAACAGGCATATTTGCATACGCGAGCGGAGGGAGAGGCAGAGTCTACCTGCTGTTGGTGGCGTGCTGCGCTTTTGATTTTTTCGCAATGAAAACTGCCTGTTTAATAAAATCTTGGTGAGATAAGTTTGTCAGGCACAATGAAAATGAGTCTCCAGTTCTAATGAAATTGTCAAAGAAATAATCAAGGAATGTAGCCGGTTTTAGTCCGGGGCTGTGCGGAATGAATAATGCAAGAGGGCTCATTTTGTTGTTGTGTGATTTTAGGACATGAAATTAGTTTCTGAAAGTCGTGTCTGAAAAACTGAAGTTGGTCAGGCTTTTGCAACTAGGGCCCCGCAGACTTTGTTATGCAGTAATGTGCTGGTAAATAACACCAATATGAACAAAAAACAGTTCACAGTTTAAAGTGATTTATTTTTTCCCCTTGAGAGCCCCCATGATCACTTTGAGTAACACACGGAGCTCTAATAAACAAACCTATATCCACCAGGGAACTGTTGTCATTTACACTATATAGTCATATGGACCAAACATATATACTATACCTATAACCTACAATAATACAATAATAATAATAACTGTACAGGGTACATATACTGCATCCCATTTACCTCGGAAGTTGGAAGCTGGAGCTGGAAATGACAAGTTAACTATTCCACTACAAGCTGGAAAACCAGTTCTGCCCAGGTTAGCCATTGTTAACATTATCAGTTGAACCCAGTATGCGGTATTTTGCATACAAACATGGCAACATGTAAGTAATTTATTTAATGAGACACAAACACGACAGAAGTGCCAATAAACAGTATATTACTACAGCTTTCACTATTGTTGGCACACGGAGCAGCCATCGTGGATTTTGACGTCAGTGTTGGTGAGGTTCTTCTGATTTTCCGACTCAGAAATCTGACTTCAGGGTTCGTTCAAGTTGAAATTCACGACTGGGAACTTCCCATTTCAAAAGGAATACACCATTATATCTTAGCTATTTCACAAATCATACTGGTGATCATGCAGTTTCTAATTAGACATGAGTTTGGTCCTGGTTGTACCCAAGTTGCAGTCAAAAATGATACGGATCCATAAATCCATACTGGATCAAAAATGACCAAGCAGTTGTTTATCAATAATCCAGAAAGTTCAAGAGCTACCTGCACAGGACCCACTGTGCCTGCGCCTCCACTGCTGCCATAACATAAATACACTTACTGCTGAACAGGTTATTATTTTTGCTTGTATCATGTCTTGTGACAGTTACCTCGACAGCACTGAGGGTGTGCCTGCTTGCCTCCACTCTGTATGCATCCACTGGGGTCTATTGTCTGTGCTCCCTGTCAAATCCTTAGCACACTTGCTTGGATTTTGCTTGGGGAGCACCCAAAAGAACGCAGCCTGTTGTATCAAATATAACTGTGCAATACAAGGTGTAAACTTCACCATGGGATCATTTCCTGAATAAAATACATTTTCAAGGTCAGGGGTGTCAAAGATGTCATGTGGCAGGTGCCTCATTTGGGAGCAAAAGTCAACATGATATGCGCTAATTATCTCAAGAAAGTGGACTGGAAAGTGCAATTATGAAATTGGGATGCCAACTGAACGCCCACTTGATAAATGAAGTCTGTTGTGTCTTTCCTGCTTTTTCAAGAAGTGTCTGTTCTTGTAGGCAGCGCCGCAGATACAGAGCTAATCAGGATCATGCAAGTAGTGGAGTGGAGAGGAAAGCGGTAATGAGTGCTAATGAGGAGAGAACACATGAAACAGCCACTTGATTACCTGTCTGACTCACACTAATGGAAGACAATGTATCAGTGATGAGTGTGTTTCCAACAGTAAAACTGCAGTGTGTATGTGTGTGTGTGTGCAGCATGCTTTATACTGTCTATTTGTCCTACTCCCTCTGCTGTCTCTCTCAATGTGATCTGTCTTGTGTTCAGGGACTTATTTGGTATCATGCTCCATGCGCCTGTGTCTCTGAGCACGCTCTGTCCATCAACAATCAGTGGGGACAGAGGAAGACAGTCGAGGGCCCTCGGAGAAATATCTATAGAGAGAGAGAAAAAGACATGGTGTAACGCAGAGGGACGGTGGAAGTTTGGGTGGAAGTTTGGATTGCTGGCAAGCTGAGGAGTGTATGACTGACAAGCCATCTGTGAGAAACAAATGAGCAAGACAGCCACAGAAGAGGAAGCCTTCGTAGACAGAGGGGCGGCTATAATTCAGATGTAGTGGAGGGTAAATCCTGGAGAAAAAAAAAATCCTTTGGCACGGGAAGTGATGCTTTTTACATTTTCAGCGACATCATCCATTTGTTTAGGAAAGAACATAGAGAGAGAGAACTAGGCTGCATGAAAGCCACCATGGCTGAACAGACAAACACAAGAGCGCCATCCACAGAAATTCAAGTGAATAAGTCACTTATTTTTTCATCGCTGACATCACTGGCTATGTTTACATGAACAAAATAATCAAATTTGCCCTTATTCCAAAAAAAAACAAAAAAACAACAACAACATTCCTACTAAGCTGTTATCATGGCAAATGAAAATGAATATTCCACTAATGTTCCCATTTACATGCAGCCGATCGTGCAAACACAGCCTCCATCCTTCATTTCATCAACCACCTTACTGAAAGGGCTCACACTGCGACGTCTGCGCATATCCAAAGATGAGTTGATATCGAAGTCATTCATAATGTTTAAAAGTAGGTGTGTTTCTCCTTCCAAAAAGAAATGTGGGCTTTTCTTTTGCGAATGCACTTCTAACCCAGCCTCGCAAACTGTGAGCCAGTTGGTGTGTTTACGACGCTCACAGCTGACTGTAAACAGGCAGGTGTGTGTCGCAAATTGCAGTAGAAACACCAATTGAGACGTATAGTCCAAATGCGTTGCATAAAAATGCCTATTTAATGCTTAATGCTGCAAAGAATGCTCCTAAAACTTGCATGTCTCAATTGGAAAATGCAGCATTTGGATAAAGGCCTTAATAGGAATATCCAAACTGAATATGCTGTTAACATGACCTGCATCAAATTTGTAATATTGTCGTATTTGGAATAATAGTGGAAAATTAGTGTGCATGTAAACCTACTGATTGACTATGTTAGAACCTCTCTTTTAAGGTCTTGGATTATCTCCACATATAACATCTTACAGCCACATAGCCCCTCTTTCACTCATATTTATGGGAAAAACATTCAACTAAATAAGAATGGTAATGAGATGTGCAGAATCAGTGTGAATGGAGGAAGCAGCAGACCCTCCAGGTAGCATGTGGCCTGTAGCCCTGGGTTCTCTGGGCACAAAGCCTCCTCTTGCCTCTACATTAGCTGGTGATTGGTTTTCTATGATGCTGGATGTGATCATAGTGAACTATTAGCTGCACTTACTAAACTGGGTATCTTAACTAACAGGCTGCTCCCTCTGTGGTTTTGGCACAGCTGAGAAGTATCATTGGAAACAAAATGAACTGTGTTATTGTAATGGGCAGTTTAATGCTTTCGTAAAACAGTGGCAACACACCACTATAACAAATAGAGCCCTTCTATCAGAAATAGTTATTGGTTGCTGAGCCATACATATTAATAACAGCATGAGTTTTCTGGGTAGTGTATAATTTAGCTATTATGCAATCGTCGGCGTGCATGTAAAATGTATTTTACAACAGTTTCATATGCATCTCATCCATTCAGAAAAAAATGATTTTGTAATAAGTGTGGTAACACTTAATAAGTGGAGGGGTGGGAGTATGCATGATGAGAGTCAAAGGATCATTAAGCAATTTATAGACCATAAAATTAGTTCACATAAGTTAGTTCACATGAGACACAGAGTCAGAGTGTTTTATTGGCTTACAGTGAGCAATTGTAATCTTCGTGGGAGTGGGATCATGAATGGCTCAAACAGTAGGAGAAGTGGAGCTTATTTGCTGTGACAGAATGGAGAAGCATCAAAGTTTCTAGAAAACTCTACCTGTTGACACCAAAGTGCTGCAGCTGCCCAGTGTTGCTGGAATAATGAGAATCGCAGGGCATAACACTGAATCCCTGCACTGCCTCGGCCACTAAAGTGGATGGATATACAGCGCAAAACCCTCCAGTTGGCTGATGCTTGTTT
Organism: Myripristis murdjan; assembly: GCF_902150065.1. Lineage (NCBI taxonomy): Eukaryota > Metazoa > Chordata > Actinopteri > Holocentriformes > Holocentridae > Myripristis > Myripristis murdjan. The sequence goes on along the minus strand of NC_043990.1, from coordinate 23,166,328 downwards.
GACTTCTACCTCGACTTCTGTTAAGGGCTCTGCAGTGCAGATTGCAAAAAAAAAAAAAAACATTATCTACAGCGAACTTGCGGCTTATGGGAGTGCTCCTCACCTGATAACGCATAACAAGCGTAGGTGAAATGCTGGGGGAGGAGTGTGGAAGAGAGCGGGGGGCAGATGTGTTGGAGAAGCTCAGCGTTGAGGTTCACGAGGCTCGTTAGTTCTGCCTTTCGCAAGGAGCTGATCTCTCTAATCAGAACGAGCAGCTTGTCAGCGTACACTCCTCATCATCTAATTAATCACAATCACAGAGAAGAATCTACAGCGCATTAGCTTCATCCAGACATTCCGCAAATGTGCACACTTGTTGAGATACGCACACACACACACCTGTCTCTGTAGCTTTAACTCATTGTGACTAGCCATGACTTATTTTTTTTTTTTAAAAGCATACTTGTGTGTGTGTGCAGGCAGTGGGTGTTGCGACCTCACTAACTTTCAAGGGCACCATGAAAGCGGAACGATTTAGGCTCATCACATCTAAACTAACCCCTAACGGCCTGAGCTTCTCCGCCAGCTGGGACGAGCGAAAGGGCAAAAAAAAAAGAAAAAAAAATCCAGTCAATCAAATTAAAGACAAACTCACAAGGGTGAAAGAATGTGAGGGAGAGGAGAGAGGTAGAGGGAGAAAAGAGGCAATTTAAGAGGTGCTGCCCTCCACCCGTCCCCATTCGTTCCCTTTCTTGACTCCACAAGGATCAGGGGAAGGCTTCGTGTCGTTCGCCCGTCTGCTCTTTGATGTGCGCGCTATGCGAGCGGCGAGGCTAGCGGCCTTTCATGTCGTACTTTGTATGCAAGCTTTCCAACCCTTTTGAGAATTACAGTAAAATAGTCATTTAGCCCAAGCTCATCAGGCATCAGGCAGATTTGTTCCTTCAGAAGCACTCGACTGCATTCACTTTAAAGAAGCAGCCACTCGGCAGCGGGCATCAAAACTCCATTCCATAGCTGCAAAAAAAAAAAAAAAATGAAAAATGAAAACACAGAGGGAAACTATCAAGAACCATCAAAATTACACTGTGTTTCTGGTTGGAAGCGGGAACTGCTCTGAATTTTAGTTATTATCTTTGCCAGAGGGCAGCCTGGAGGACATCTTGCATTTGCTGGTATGTGTGTTTGTGTGTGTTTATGTGTGTGTGTGTTCCAGCCTAAAACTTTTTGTGCACAGCTGTGTCGGTACCACGAAGAACCTGTCGAGGATGCGGTGATTCCAAACCTTTGAAAAACTTGTTGTCACTTCCTCCGCTTTCTCTCGTCATTCATTGATTAGCTGGCTCGACCACCAGTGTGCTGTCTCTCTCTCTCTCTCTCTCTCTCCTCATATATTACTGGGTGTATCGCATTCCACCACTTCCATTTTTTTCCACAACAAAAGCCCTAGATATACACAACATAACTATCACTATAAGCATTGTAAATATTATGCTGAGGCTTTTACTTGCTTTGCTAATTGTTAATTGTATAACCGGGTTGGACACGGCCCGGCTCAGTTATTAAATTACCCTAAAAGATGACAACACCACATTGGGACTTTCATCCAAAGAATATACCCACTGTGCAAATGGAGACTCAGCGGTTCACTTTAACTTGGAGTTACGGGGTTTCCACTATCACAGGTAAGTCCATAAATAGAATCAGAGACGTGGATTTGTATCAAAGGGCATCATTTATTTTACACCAAAAAACAGCACTAAAAAAAGCACTTCTACAAGATCGAGATGAAAAAAATAAATAAATGACAAAGTAACGTTTAAAAACAAAATCCACTTTTGCCTGATAGTTGAAAATGGCCAGAGCCAAATAAAACAATCCTCACATTAAAAGTAAAGTATTGCTCAACTTGAAAGGGGGTCAGCCAGCCCTGGAAGAAGGAGGCGCTTTGAGACAAGGGGATGGAATATACACACTGCAAACCAATGAAAGCAAAACAAAACAAACAAAATTTAAGGCGCACGTTAATGCGTGCAAGCAATTGTGAAACACTAAAAGGATGAGCCACGTGCCCTCTGACCCAATCTTAGCTGTACCCCAGACTGGTCAACCTACTGACATGGCCTTAAATAAAAACAGGTAAAAGTCTATTAAAACCAGGTGATAAAAAACAAATAAATAAACCATGATAAAATTTAAGTCAGTAGGTTTCTCAGTTTCGTACACAGCAAAGCAGCAGTGGCAGTGAACGCTCTGCGGGGATGTAAAGGCACGCGTCACCATTTGTCTGCAGTTATTCACATATTGATTACATCACTGTTACACTGACGAAAAAGGAGCTTTGGCTCTATGCAAACCTCTCAGCGGATATTATGCCGGGTAACTCCACTTGCCATTACCAACACCCTGCAACGTCCATCTGGAATATATGTAACAGGCTTAATGATCGATATTAAAAACATTATAATGTCACTCGGTGCACGGCAGGTACCTCAGGGATGCCATGCAGCAGTGAGGCACACCAGGAAACAGCGAAGAGGAAGACTATGCTCTAGCTACGGGTATTTATGTCCGAGGGACTGGTTTAACTGGCTGAAGTCTCCATGGTCACGATACACCCATCCCTCACTTCATTCACTGTCTAGCTCGCTTGACCATCACTGCTCTCATTCTCTCTCTCTTTCTCTCTCTCTCTCTTCTCATCCTATTGAGTCACTATGCTGCTCCCTCACTTCATTCCCTGTCCAGCTTGCGCCTTTTATTTATGCTATTGCAGCCATGTTCGCTCTGATTGTGGGCGAAAAAAAAAAAATCCAGGAAATGTCTTGCATTTTTTTTTTTTTTTTTTTGTTGCATTTGCGTTTCGTATAAAACAGCCATCACTGTTTCATGTCAGTGGACTATTTATGCAATTTTGCCATGTGTTTTGACTGTGTGTGCGTGTGTGTGTGCGCGTGTGTGTGCCTGTGAGACAGAGAGAGAGAAAAAAGAGACCTTTAATACTAATTTAGATTTTTGATTTAATTTGTGCTCTTTTTGAAACATGGTGTCTGGCGAAAGTCATATGACAACCGGCATACTATGTGTAATAAACTGAATCATACAGTCATTTAATTTTGAGAAGCGTGACAATACATTTGGCTGCTGAGTCTCTGTTGAGTTGTGGGCTGCACATAGGGTAGCATCTAGTCCAGAACAGGAGAGATACACCTGGCAGAGACCTGCACTCTACTCACGCCCTCTTCTAGTTAGTCTTGTGCCCTGTGACATCATATCCTGTACTGGCTGCTTTTGTTTTCAGTATTCAGAAACGAGGGAATAGTTTACTCTGCCCTTTAACCTTCAGTGTTACATCAGCTCAGAGCTCTGTAGAGAAAGAACTGGACAGATGGAAAAGGGTATGCTGTGATTTTCTGAGGAAAAGGGTACATCTAGTTCAGAAATAATAGCTCTAATATAAAGCTCAATTGGATTCAAAAGGTCAGTGCTTTGTTCAATCCGCAGTCCTCCGCTCATGGTCAAGGGCTCTAGACAGTGCACTGATGAGATCACACTGTACACTCTGTTTTTTTGAGGAAAAAAAAAAAAAACAATGAAAAAAAAAATCATCAGCTTTGAGAGAGAGGTATTGATAGGTTGGAGCTGTGTGCTGTAAAAATAACATGACTAAATTCTTGAATGGAGTGTTTTTTTTCTCTTTAATGGAAAAATCAATCCAGCAGCTTACTGTAAAAAAAGAGACTTGGCCGAATGTGCTGACATGATGACACAAAGCTAAAATATCAACAGTAAATGTCAGGTTTTGCTGTCAGTCCCTTAGAATCAAAGAGCAAGCGATTCTTTCTCAATTCACCATTTTGCACATATGTTTAACAATTATAAATGCAGAAATCCATCAAACAAAAGGCAGTCATACCAGTTTCTCCATTAATAACTGATCAAAAGGCCACACAGCCACAAGACATGAGGTATTTGGAGTAGCTTTCATTTCTCTGTGACTGGCAAAACTCCATACAGACGACACTACGGGTACAACTAACAGCTGAACGAAGCACGATCAGGCACGCCCTCTTTTGTTGAAAGGCATTCTGGGAAATGTAGTAAAATGACTAGCAAAAGCAGAAGTAGCTGAGGAAGGTTGAGGAAAAGTGGGTACAACAAATCCAGGTCAAGGCAATTTCCCATCTGCTGTGTTTGGTGCATCGGTTTGGAGTGATTGAATAAAACTCTGGAGCGATATTTATACCTGCGGTTTAGCTTGGGAGGGTGAGAACGGTGATCCGAACTCTCATCACGGGGTGGAACAGGGCAGGAAAAAGACTTTTACCGACCCGAATGATTAATAGTATTAAGGTATTAAGGTAATGTTCCATTTCAATGCTATTTCATATATATGGAATTAGGCATCATACAGTACATTGATGTAACCTTGCTCACTGTTAATAGAAAGGATCATGAAGTCCAAAATAACTTAATAATTGCCATATAAACATGAGCCGCTGTGGTGACTGACCCTTGATTCGTCCACCAGTTTTCCAGCATTTTGGTGGTGAATTGAGATCCTGGTCATGATGCCGGTGTTCCGTATACTGCAGCATATAAATCCCATATAAATCTCTTCTTGGCCTTTTTTACCTGCTCAGCTGCTGACCGAACGAGGGTGGCTTTTTAACTAAAGAGTAAAACTTTGTACGGTATGATATGTATGTTTCTTTTTTTTCTTTCTTTAAAGTCGGCCTATTTAAACTCATGTTCAGGAGTAGAATAATACTTGCTGTGTTAATGCGTTGACAGCGGCCATCACTTCTATTCACTTCCATTCAGTTTCGCCATGTAGCACAACAACTCTGTTCTGAATAGAGGAGCAGCTTTTCACGGCGAACACACAGCGTCCGTGTTTCCCCTTGTTGCTTTGTCCAGGTGGCCGGTGATTCATCGCTCGCACAAAGACAACTGCGTAAATTGCTTTTGCAGACTTGAAATTGAGCAGGATGAGGACGGCGCTCAGAAATGGCTCGGCTGAACTCATGATGTATGCCGACTTAATAAAATCAGTTGCACAGCTCTGTTCCCTGTGTCGGCCAGGCTGCAAGAGAAGCCGTTACACCGCAGTTTGGGGGAGAACATCCAACAATTTGATGTTTCAGAGGAAATTCTGGGTTATTTGCTTGAACCTGAATATACAGAAGAGGACATGGCGTGGAAAAACTGGAGACAAGTGGAATCAGGCGATAGGTGTCAGTCAGTCAGGTGTGGGGGGAGCACAGCAACTAACATTATCTCAAAAGAGCCTAGAGAGTTGGATTATCTGTGTAGCCATAGGCAGCGTTGTGGATATCTCTGGTTGATGAGATGGCGTACTTAATTTGCTTCATTTATATGAGTGATTGCTATTTACATAGTGAGATCAGTGCCAATAATAGCTCTTACACCAATAGGAATACGTGACCTTTCATTAAGAAAAAAAAAAAAAAAAGACAAAAAAACCCCTCTTCTCGCAGCTGAAACTCTTTGTGTGTCTCTGACCCACAGTCTGTAATCCACTGCAAAGGTTACTGAGCAGCAGGCTGACTCATACTGACAGCACAACACGCGCACGCACACACCACGCAGGACGGAGCGGGTGGAACACACGCCGAGTCTCTGAAAAGGTCAAGGGTTGTGGATCAATTGTGACGGGGCCACTGGGATATGGACACAGATGGTGCATAATCTCCCGTCCCCTCTGAATTATGCAGCGTGACTCTGTCTGTCTCTCTCTCTCTCTCTCTCTCTCTCTCTTCTCTGGCAAAAAAAAAAAAAAAAAATCACAGCCAAAACTCACTCATTCAGACCCAGTTCCACTCCACTAAAAGCCCTCACTGGTTCATACTTGAGTGAACGGAGAGCCCAGATTAGCCGAGAGACACTTTCAAATTTCAACCTGAAGGAGTCTCACCCTGTCATGCATGGAGAAGTGCTGAATTCATATTAACTCTAAATTTCCTGTAGGATTTCCTCGTTAATGCCCTTGACGGCTTAAATGAATATTTTCTTCCACTTTCCACATGAAAAGACAATTTGAGTGAAATGTCAAAAGTTAAAAAAAAAAAAAAAAAAAACACATACACATACACCAGAATGTCTTATATATATATATCTAAAATAATCAAGTCAACCAGCTGCACTGACAGTGAATATGGCAACGAGGTTCTGGCCACACAATATGTTGATTTCAGTTTTTACACCCCAATTACATAGTTGTGATAACCCCATTCCAGTTCCATTATCTTTTTAATAGAGCAATTCCAGGAAGAGTTAGAAAACGACAGATTACAGTCATGGCTCTCCTGCTTTTGGCTTTGTTCACAAATTTAAAATGAGTCATACAAGATCATTGGGGCAGCATATGACAATCCACTTTTCTGTCGAAAAGCAAAATTAATTTCTCTCATGTGGCTAAAATGATTTGTTTCTGCTGTCACGAGGGTAATTCAATCACTGGCTTGATTGGAAGGCTTTGATCTGAAGCAAGGTAGAGATCAAAAGTTTGATGGGAGGAAACTGGGGCAGCTTATTGCCGTCTATAAAAAAAAAAAAAAAAAAAAAAAAAACAGGGACAAAGAGAGAGTGCCATGTGACTTGTGTTTGTGACTCGTGATTTCCTTGGATAAAGTCTGTGGAGTGCCCAAAACAGAACATCATCACAGCAATAATTGCACCACTCACACACACACGCACACACACACACACACACACACACACACACACACACACACACACACACACACATATACAAACAACACAAGCTTGAATACGCAGAAAGAGAGAGGGAGAGAGAAAGAAAGGAAGAAAAGCAGAGAGGAGGACACAGGATGAGCTCCACTGCCTTTCAATTACTGTCCCCTCTCTCCTCGTGCTCCTCCACTTCTCCTCGGAGAGAGCACTGTGAAATTGAATTGCTGCGCACATCTGTACAAACAAAGCAGTTCTTCACCTTACTGTCAACCGAGGGATGGACGGGCACCGTGACAACAACACACCCATGTCATGGCCAGTCAAGTTCACAAACTGTTGGGTGGAGAACAAATCTGGATGTTTGAAGCGGGTTTATAAGACGGTGTGGCCGTGCAGCTGAACGCAGCGGTGTGTGTGTGTGTGTGTGTTTGTGTGTGTGTGTGCTGAGGATCGGTGGACTGTACGGTCAGTCATGGCTGTACGCGCTATAATTGTGCAGAGCCACACCTCCGTGATCACATGATCTCATGCTCACGCTTCTCCGCATGGAGAAATTCAAGCAGAACGGTTGTTTTGGAAAAGGGTGGAGACACTGTGGGCTGTTGTCACACCTTATTTTATTTTATTTTATTTTTTATTTAACCTTAACTTGAGCAGGAATGCCTCACTGAGAATAAAAATCTCTTTTACAAGAGTGTCCTGGCCGAGACGGCAGAAAAACAAATAACACGTTTCAACAGCCAGAATAGCCGACAGTACATGACGAACCATTAATAAATGAAAACAGATATTAAAAAAAAAAAAGTTTCAGCATGCAACCATGCCTTCCAGTGTTACTTCCACACCCAGACTTATTAAATCATAGTTTTGTATTGCTGACACATGAAACAGTCATATCTTGCCCATTTTGGGTATCAAACCATGCTGTGTAAATACTATATTAAAAAAAAAAAAAAATTGAACTACCATTCTTTATCTCACAATATCAGAATCTGGTTTTACTGTGAGTGAGGCTGAAAGTTCATTAGCAGACAGCCTGCCTGACACTGACAGGTTGAAATCTCGAGATTGAGGTACAGAAATAGCGCACACAGGACGGACTAACCCCTGCAGGCTTTTCCCCCACCCCTTAGTTTTCATCACTGCAAGACACATCAAGAGGAGCAATCTGCTTGTCATATTAATGCAACAATAAGTGAGTGAAAGATTGTAGAGCCATATAAAAGTAATGTGCATAGGGTGACCTGTTTTTACTGTTGCACAGTACAGTGTCTGTCAGAGGAGGGATCACGCCACAAGTAAAGCCTGGCACTCGAGTCCCAAGTCAAGTCATAATCCAAGACTGACAAGTTCAAGTCCAAAGCTCTAAACCTGGAGATTTGGATCCTTAACAACAATCTTAATCTAATAATCATTTTGTGCACCTCTGCCTATCCTGTATTATCATACAGCTGTGCTGAATACTGATTCTGACTGGTTGATTCTGATGCTGCAGTCCATTATTCACCTCATGCACTGCAAGTGTTGTTGCTGAGTGTTATAGGCTAATGTTAGCAAGCTAGCTCTGCGCACAGAAAAGAGTCAGTTCAGTAGCTGACTTGTGACAGCCAGTGTCAATATGATGTTATGGCCGTTAATCTCCAGCTCCAAACAACGTGTCCAAACGTGTCACTGGCTAACTCAGCTATTTTGAAACGTAAACAGTTGATTGCATAATTTTTTAACCTTTGGCTTTGGGTAATGTCGGCTGTCAAGTGTTTCCGAGTCAAAAGTCCAAGTGAACTCATGAGTCACCAGTTTAACAGTCAAAGTTGAGTTGACCTGGATGACTGAGAATCTCCACAGACTCATGTGACTTGAGTTCACACCTGTGGTGTCTGTGTATGTATAAGACCGTGTCATTTTGTGCCAAGCACTGCCTTAAAATCTCTCCCACTGTAGTGAAGTTGCTCTACTTGTTTCCAATGCAATTCACTTGTGTCAATAAGGCAGAAAAAGCCCACCTGATCCCCAAGTGATTTGCATAGGACACGCCATTTGCAGATTCTACTGCGTTTTAAGGAAAATAAGATTTGTCGCTACTGAGGGTGAATAAGCAATAAGCATAACATGGCACATGGTATTTTTAGTGTTTGTATTTCTTCTTCAAATTTTTTTTTAGATATTATTATTATTTTTTTTGCATTAAGCATGTATTTACTGGTATCAAAACACATACGCACAATAACAAAATCTCGGCCCAGTCTCCCCAGTCTGCTCCACAAACACCCAGCTCACTGCACCACAGTGGTGATGGGTAGGATGGCTGGATAAATGGGATATATTGGTACTGTAGACATGGGTGCCATCGTCCTGCTTTTCCGGGGCGCTCCATTCTCCACTGTGTGTTTACTGCCCCGAGGAGAGGCACCGCACGGTGGACAGCCTGCTTGGTCCTGCTTGGCCTCAGCACCACCCCCCCCAACCCAGGATTCCCTGGGGCACCCAGGGGCCCACCAAGCTTCCCGAGGCCCACAGTTGGTGATCTAGTTTTACAAGCTGACACATATGGGATCCGTGTATTATTCATACTCTAGGGAGGCGGAGTATTGGAATCTTCCACCATGAAGCGGGGTGGAGTGCAGCTTCCCAGTTTCCACAATTTAAAAGACAAGAGTGTGTGTATGCAGAAATATGTGTGTGTGTGTGTGTGTGTGTGTGTGTGTGTGTGTGTGTGTGTGTGTGTGTGTGTGTGTGCATGTGCGTGCGTGTGTGTGTTAGTGTGTGTGAGTGCACTAATTATGCCGGAATGGAAGAGGCATTTATTTTTGACAGGGGATTATATAATGCACCAGATGATCCTCCACAACTAAATTTCAAAATATTTTAGTTTGGTCTCACTGAGAGCTGCTGGTCACCACAGTTACCAAGTGACAGACTACATGTCGTCCTGTATTGAACCATTGTTTCCAACTCAGAACTGAATTAAAGGAGCGTTGCAGTGCAATTCACGGGCTCATTATGGCCATCTAATTGTGCAGGGAAACTGATGAGACCCAAATACACACACAGCAAGTGCAGTTGAAAGGCTCCATCTTAACAAGCCATTTAGTCTCATATTCTGTCTTAAATTCTTGTTTTTCTTCAAACAAAGCAAAAAAAAAAAAAAAAAATCTGAGATGATCCGACTTGCTGATCAAATTACTTACATAATGTTCTGGATTCAAATCTTTTTTTTTTTAGTTTATTGATACTAGTGGACTAATCTGCCTTATTCTGTCTTGTTTCAACATATTTATGAAGTAAATACCCGACATAAGTGAAAATGCATCAGAAACAAATGGGATGATGTCATCCCACTGACAGATCAGATCTTTCAGAAAAGATTATAACACTGAATATGAAAATCTGTGACTTTTTTTTTTTTTTTTTGTAGTGCAGGCCTATGTGTGCACATAATATATACACACAGGCACAGAAATACACACAACATACATACTGCACAGGATGCCTATTTAAATGGTTAAAGGAGAAAGAAGAATAACTTTTGAAGAGACTGAATGAGCTGAAAGACAGAGAGGGGAAAACTTCTGTGGAAACTGGAGGCAAAGAAAGGGACCAAGCTGCTTGGTGGTGCAGAAGTGGAAACTGCGAGCCAATGCCCACGGACCCAGAGAGCTACTGCTGCCATGAGTGGGACTTGGTTACAGCACAACTTCAGGATCTCTCTGAATCAGAGGATGCCAGCGCCTCACATACAGTCTGCATCACCAGCCATCCAGAGTTCCCTGCCTCACTGAGTGCTGCTGTCTTATGGACCTTCTTCAGTTTTCTGAAGATAAATTGAAAAAAAAAAAAAAAATGTCCCAGACCTGACCTAATGACAACTTGACTTCAAGGTAATTTTTTTTTGGCTCTCAATACATTTGGTTGCATAATGACTGATTATTAGATAACCAAAGTACCAAAGTAAAGTGGTGAAAACGTTCTAAATATAGCATACACTTAAACTAATACTGATTTTTGTAGGATGGCTTTTTTTGGGTCGGCTGATATATGTTTTGCTTCTACCCCCGTCCACGTCTGGCCCAGGACTCCCATTTACTGTTACACTAACTATGGATAAGTACCTCATACAACCCCACTTCAAAAAATCTGAAATGACCCTTTAAAATACTGATAAGAAATCCACAGGAACATCCAGACATCATATGTATGCAGATGTGTGTGCACGCATAATGAACAGATGGACAGGGACACACACAGACGACCAAATGGCAAAGCATGGCTGAAAGTATAATATTAAATCTACTACCTTAGACTCTGTCACACATGCCTACACACACACACACACACACACAGAACGCACACATATAGTCACAGGACGTCTAGCTGAAAAAAGTGATAATAAATCTTCAAAAGCCACACACACACACACACACAATGCAGTAGGCCTCTGTGCACACATACACACATTGATTATTTCCCACTGCTTGTACATGAGTGGGCATCCTGACCAGCACAGAGGAGCTGAGAGTCAATCAGAAACCATTATCCCTCCTGTTACAGTAGTTACAGCTGAAACCTGAGAGCCCTCACCGGAGGAGGGAAGAGATGGAGGGAGACGGAGGGATGGAAGGACGAGTGGAGAGAGGAGAGAAAAAGAGAGGGGGGGTAGATAAAGCAATGGCGAGAAAGAGTGAGCTGAGGACAAATGGGAACGAGGAGAAAACAGACGGGGTGACGGAGTGATAGAATGACATGAAAAGACAGGGCGACAGGGAAAGGAGGAGTGGAACGACGAGGCTTGACATTTCTCTGCCACTCGGCATGAGGTCAGCCTGGGTGATGGTGTACCTTTCGGGCTTCCAAAACAAACTCTCCCTCTTTCTTATCTTTCTGCCCCCTCCCCCACCCTCCGCCCCACTCCCCCCCTTCCACTCATGCCGCTCTCCCTCCGCTCCATTTTCCTCCCCTCACTTTGTCACAGGTTCACGGTTCCATCGGAAAGGTGACATCACATTAGTCACAGTGTTTAATCAAATGTCATTATCATTTCACAGAGCTCCCTCCCTCTCTGTCTGTGTCTCCTGTGTGCATGTGTGTGTGTGTGTGTGTGCGACTGTGTCAGTAATGTCACTTCCATTCTTGGCAGGAACAGAAGATTTCTCCCTATGGGGACTCGGCTCACACAGCTCTCTGCGAAAATGTGAGCAGAGATGTAGCGGGGAGGGGTGTGGGGGGGGCGAGAAAGCCAAATAAAAGAGATAATAAGAAAGTGTGTCTGTTTGTGAGATGGAGGGGGGAGGCGGGGGGGTCAAGGAAAGCAGAGGGCAAGGGCGAGGGAAAAGCACTGAATGGTGTGGGAAAGAAAGAAAGAAAGAAAGAAACAGAGGAGAAAGTTTGAGGTTGGGAGGACAATGCAAAGAGGGATAAAATGGAAAGAAAGAGCAATTAAGGAAAAAAAAAGGAAGAAGAGAAAAGTGAGAAAAAAGGGGGGCAGCGTCTGCAGGAGAGATGAGGACAGAACGTGGAAGAAGGGAGGATGTGCACAGCGGCGATGTCCTCGCCTCGTTCGCGCACGCATGGGTGTGTGTGTGCGCGTGTGCACGCGCGCGCACGCGGCAGGCGGTGGGGGGGTGGGGGGGGGGTGGGGGTGTAAGCCGAGAATAATCCTTGTATCCCATTGTCTCCTGTTTTCAAACCAATTATTGTCATCTCTAGCCCCATGAAAGAAAGTTAATGAGGGGAGCAGAGCTTTGGAGTGTCAGGGCACAGTCAGGGGAACAGAGATAAAAAACAGAGGGTGGAGAGAGAGAGAGAGAGAGAGAGAGAGAGAGAGAGAGAAAGAGAGAGAGAGAGGATATAGGAAGGGGGAGGTGACAGAGAGACAGGGTGAATGGTGGGGGGAATGAGGGTGGGTTGGTGATGCTGCAAAGGGATAGAATATGAAATAAGAGAACGAGATAAGGGAGAAAGACAGTCACAGTGAAATGTCAGGGCTGTGGGGAGGGCGGGTGGGGTGGGGGTGGGGCGGGTGGGGGGGGTCAGTGATGTATTTTGCATGGCCTGTGCTCTCTTTTCTTTGTCTCCGTCAAACGTGCTGCCCTCTGAAGGTTCCTCGTTCCTCTGCTTTTTTTTCCCCCCCCTCGTGCTCTCGCTCACCCTCACGCTCTCAGCCATCAGTGCCCTTGTTGCGCAGAAGGTAAATGTTGACCCTTTGACCATCAGCTGTTCAAAGCACACAGTTTTCAGTGTTGCGTTGGGTGTCGCGCGCGTGTAAAGCCTCAACAACAGGTGGCGGGCGCAACACCTGCATTTGCTATGTGCACAAATTGGTCCATTTTCCATTATTGATGCAGTAAGAGCTTTGATCAATGAACAGGCCATCCCTCAGGCTAGTCATAGTGTGTGTGTGTGTGTGTGTGTGTGTGTGTGTGTGTGTGTGTCAGCGTTTGGCTGCCCGTGTGAGATGTTTCTATGTGTTTGAATCCTGTAATTGTGTCTCTGCATTTTGTGAGATGAAGATAATACTGTCTGTACTGTGTTAAATATGTGTGTGTGTGTGTGTGTGTGTTCATGTGCATGTGTGTTTGTGTGGGTGTGCATGTGCTTCAGCCTAGAACTAAAGCAGTGCTATGACAACAGAGTTTTCTGTACATTCATTCGGCAGGTTGACTGCTATAGGCGGGTCACCATGGCAACTGTATCTCCAACCTGCCATTTTTAAACTCTGTCCATTCATTTACAGTATCTTTCCATCGCTGCATTCACTGCTTTAATTGTTTCACCTTTTGGTGCTGGTACTTATTGTGAGGCATGTTTTTTAACCAGTACTAATACGCCATAAGTTTTTTTTTTTAAGTTTGTGTCACACTGGATCAGCCTCCGTATTGTGTCTATGTAACTTGCACTATTGTCAAATAAAGAAATATGAAGACAGCAGCTTCCTGGACTGATGTGATTAGCTTTCTGACGGGGTGCACAATTCGGCTAATCACTCCTGGATGCCGAGAAGCTCTCTGCCAAACCGCACCAGCTTCAGAGGTTACCATCTGCGTGCACCCGATCCATACTGCACCTATTGTTTACACGCCGTGCAGCGCTGCCATTGTTCCAGCTGCGTCAGCTGGTAGCTACGGTGCATGGCAGGCTGCCAGTCCTGAGTGACGTGGACTTCTGTACTTGCAGTGAGCAAGCCGCTTCGCCGGCTCATGTTTATGAGTGTGCATAACGCAACGTGATATATTCAGATTCTTGTAAATCCAGGGAATGTATGCGCTTGCCGAAGTTGCAGGGAGTTTGTTCACGCATTAGTGAGTGTGCGCACTCTGCACGTGCTGTGTGTGTGTGTGTGTTGGGGGGGGGTGTGATGCGAGGATGAGTTGGTTCAGCTGTGACTGGCGGGGCAGGTCACCGTGGGAGCCTCAGTTCTGTGAGTGACTAGAATCTGCAACTGCCTTCTTTTTCCCCCTAGACACAATACACGCACAGTTATTCATGTGCAAAAAGCCCACATGCGCAGATGTATGGCACACACACACACAGACACACACACACGCTGCCCCACACAGGCTTGACTTGATGAATGTACTCAATTAGCATTTGCTGAGCTGCACCTACCTGACATTGCCAGCTGGTTTCTGTGATAGAGGTGAAATGATGTGTTTTAGGTCAAAGCCCCTCTCATCACCTGCATCAACAACTCAAGTCACCAATGAAAGTGAAAAGCAGTGAGAAAAGAACGCTGCGAAAAAAACCCAAAACAAAACAGATCAGGTGATAATGAAAACTGGGTGTGATTGTGTGTGCGCGAGTGTATTACTGCACGCAACAAGGCAGAGCGAGAAAGACGTCGCAGCAGCGGCGGAGGAGAAAAATGCTGTGAAGTTTTCACCTCGCCTCGTGCTGCACTCCTGTCACTTGTTCCCATGATCAATGAGAGAGTGTGTGAGGTATAAGGGGAGGGGGGGGGGAGGACAGGAGATGTAGCTGCACTTAGTCAGCAGTCACATCCCTGATGCAGAGGGAGAGAGGGAACGAGGGGGAGAGGGGAAACAGAGAACAGCACAAAGCAAACTGTTGAATGATAGCTCAGACAGAAAGTAAGCAGCTGGCCTGCCAGGCAGCGTCTGCACGCAGATTGCTGCCGCCGCCCAGCTTCGACACTCAAGGTGCCTCAGCTCTTGCACACGCTCATTAGGGTACATGCACATTCATTACACTATATTGTTTTGAGATCCTACGAGAGCCCATGGATCCACTTAACTCCCCCTCATCAAATCAATGTAAACACAAGCTCCCTAATAAAACAGGATCACTAAAGGAGTGAGCATAGCAGTGCTGGTTGATTATGAGCTGACACAATAAAAAAATGTATCTTGGCAGGATTACCGCTAATCTGTAGTTGCATTGCACATCATCCTCTGATCTGCATGTAATTGGAAGATTCATAATTGATCATTTTATTTATTAAGCGTTCGCGCAAGCAAGATCAAAGCATGTGAACTAATTAAGGATGGAAAGTTTTAGGTGCCTTTTTTTTTTTTTTTTGCAGAAATGGATGTGAGTCCAAATCGATCACAAGCTGTCGAACAAATTCCTACAAACTGTAGTTATCACATGAGAGACACTGACACAGTTTTCACCACTGATTCCACAGAGATGGTTCCTCTGCCAGTTCCGCCATCAATGAACTCCTTGAATGATTCGGCGTGTGCAGGAAGACGGCACGTGTTTTTAAAGCCACTGAAGCTTGACAGGCATTTATTATCGCAATATCAAAGCATGCGAAGGGAAACAGCGGAGGGAGGCTTAGGAAAAACTCAATTCTGTGCACCGCAGAGGTGTTGGACCAGATATCAGCAAGGATGGACCTGACTGAGATATGGAGCATCCAATCTTATCTCCGTTTGCCTGATGCCCGTTTCAGCATCACTGCAAAGAAAAGTCAAGCTTAGTGATTCTATCTTGTCGGCAAAGTTATTTCAAGTTGCCTCAAGTCAAATATGATTATGTTATCGGGTCAGGCATGATCTTATGTCAAATATTACAACACGCTGACAATTAATAGTACTAATTTCAAGAAATGCAAATATTTTCAGGGTAGTATGATGAATTAAAAAAATTGAGAGGCAATCATTCAACAAAAATGAATTCATGAAATAACAGACTTAGGGGGCCATCATTTATCACAAAGACTAATGTCTATAAATATTTTCTGCCTGACTCATGGCTTCTGAAAGTGGAACATAATGGCGATAGTTGAAGTCATTTTCAAACTGAGTAGCAGACAGCGTCAAAGAACAAAGAGCACAAATGTTATGTTTCTGTAATGGCTATATGTCTATATGTGTGATAATTTCACTTGTTTTCAGTAGAACCCGTTTCTTCAGTTGAGCATTTCAGATAGTGGTGGAGTGATCTTCCTTATTCTGCCTTATTTCAAGATATTGGCGTATGTATTTGTGACCAGTAATGCAGCTTGCAAGCAGATATCCATATTTGTGCACACAGACACACAATGTGAAGGAGAAAACAAAGTTCACTGCCCACACTCAATTACTCGGGGCCAAATGTGTCCATAAATTTAAATGGTTACTGTAATGCCCCTGCCTCCTTCCCGTCTTCAATACTGTTTCACGACTGGCTTGTTCCTGTGCAACAGCATCAGATTTGAAAGAAGAAGAGGTGGGGGGAAATAGGCAGATTTTTATTATTTGTCATAAACAATAACTCAGGTACAAAGACTGAAGTCGCAGAAGAAAAAAGAAACTGAACTGACAATTGGTTTCCTAGGTAGCATCCCATCTATCTATCTATCTATCTATCTATCTATCTATCTGATGAAATATATTGAAACAATGTCTCAGCACTGACCCTGCCTCCACATGACAAAACCAAATGAAGGCTGAGTGCAGAGGAAAACCACTTGAAAAGCAGAGAGCTTGCTCAGGCTGTGCAGAATATGGATTTCTGCAGAAACACAAAGTGGATCAAGCAGAGACACTTTGATTATAAAAAGAGACACTCAGTCAGTTTACCACGGAACAAGCGAGCAACAGCTGCGATCACATAAACGCATACATCCACGTGCGCATGCGCTCAAGCACACGCACAGCTTCACAAATGCTTGGCACGTTTCAGCCTCATAGAAAGTTGTGGTTGCTGTATAGGCACAGCTTTGTGGAGCAATGAACTGATGGACTGACACACCAAGATGACAGGGCTAATCCACCCCACTGAAAAAGGAACCTCTGCTGGGTCGTCTGTAGACTCTTGTCTAACACACAGCAAAACAGCAAATGGCTCCTAAGTTGTGAAAGGGGCGTGGCTAAAGTATAGGGGTGGGGCTCACACACGATTGAAAAGGGACTGTCTGTCTATCTTTGTGTGTGTGTGTGTGTGTGTGCTTCACTCTCATTGCCACATCCCCTTTTAACATGAACACAAACACACTTGACCTCCATGTAAAATGTCAGCTTCCTAGGGCAAAAACTGTGGCCGCCAAAGGTTAAGTAAATTTTAGCGGACCACCCAACTAACCAACAGAGCAAGCTATAGAGCTGCTGGCTGCAGCTGACACGCTATCAACCAATCACAGTTTGAGAGTTTGCATAGCCGCACAACTTTGATATTTAAAATGAAGTGTAAATATGATAAGTGCTGTGCTCCATGAACTGTTGGCTTGCTTGATATGGTGACACAGGTAAGAATCTTAAGCATGCATTTTTAACTTTACTACATACCTGGCATGACTATTTACAGTTACCATGGCAACAACAAGGGCTGCCACCAGGGGAAAGTATTATTGTAATTCAGTCAGTCACCTTATTCAAAGACTTTATTGTCATGTGCAGCTGGCTCTGTTCTGGCACCTCCCCGCTCTTCCATGTGCAACATGGAAAGCCACAGGCAGGGAGAGCGGCAGCAAAGACGCCTCGAAGGTTATAGATCGGAGCAGGCGACACTGACAGCAGCAATGACACTGGTTAAGTCAGACACAGCATGTAAAGGAGGAGCGGGTGGAGGCCGGTTGCAAAGTGGCTTGCAGAGGAAGCAGCAGGGGTAGGCAGGCTGAGGCAGCTAAAATAAGGCGCTGTGTGTGAGATTCACCAAGTGTATGCATAGAAGGGAATCAGCGGAGCCATCAGCCGATGTTAGCTGAGCCTACCAACACTATGCTCAATTTGAGTGTCTTATTTGTGTATCTACTTTGAGTATTTTTTTTTTAAGTAAGTAATTTTACTTTTACTTAAGCATATTTTTGCTTAAGTATTGCACTTAGCTATGTTTTAAATCTCATCTATGACACAGTACAAATTTGGTCTATATAAATACTGAAACTTGACCTTCATAAATTGACAAATTGTGGAGCCCTCCGGTCAGCTTCCTTTTGGAGATGGATTTCTTTTTTCTTTTTCTTTGCTTTAGTAGGTATTTACAGTCATACATAAACTTCTATATAGGTAAAATGTCAGCAAAGTACTAATACTTCTACTTGAGTAGCAATTTCTAGCACTCTTTCCACCACTGGCTGCCACAAAGCAGATTGTAGTAATGTTGCTGTGTAATGGTGCATGGGTAAAAGACTCAGTGAGTTAACAACATGTTTTTTTGCGATAATAATATCCCTCAGAACAATTTTTACCAGTCCATGTTGTATACAGTTTGATAGTGTCCCTACAAGTGAAAATATGTGCACAAGAATTTTAGATACAGGGTCTGGTTTTGTTGATCCCACTACCAGGGGGCGCTTCAAAGATGACACTTGAATGTGCCGCCTCCTTATCGTCAAAGTGTCTCTGGATCAAGTTTGGATTTCCACTTAAAGTTGCAATATTTGCTCAGAAAGACAAAGCTCCCTCTAGGCCAGAGCTGTCACTGTGTTTGCTGGAAGTGGACATTGCCCTTCTGCGTGTCACACAAGTTGTTAAATCTTACAATTTGTCATGGATATGCCACCATACTAAAAGTGAAACAACACTGAAAAAAAAAAAAGATGATTTTTTCACTTGTTTTAAGAAAAATAGGATTTAAGACTTCATATGACACTGCATGACTTGTTACGATGGACATTTTTTCTTTTTTCTTTTCTTTTGCAATGTAGCCCCTCTGTTCTGATCATTAGCTGGCTTTACACAGAGCCCACTGGCTGCTGACACCAATTCCACACATTTAATTGGCCATCAAGCACTGAGAACCTCACTGATAGACACCAACTAAGGGCTGACTGGCTCAAACTGCTCCCAATCATCACTCCTCGACTCACTGTGCCTGAATTCTGGGCCGACATGTTTCGGCTGGATTTGTATGTATGCAGAGAGATGGCCTTAAGGGCGTGCTATGTTTTCACCAGTCCTTCCCGTTGTCACCTGGCTCCTGCATATTTGTGTGGGAATTTAGGTGGGTGTGAATGCATGTGTGTGTCCTAATTGACGTGCTCTGGTCATGCGATCCATGCTGCTGTCTAATTATCCAGACGTGATGGATGGCTTTGATTAAATCATATGAAGGCTGAGCTGGTTGCTGCCTCCCTCTACCTCCTGCTCTTGCCCTTCTCTCCTCTCTCTCTCTCTCTCTCTCTCTCAAACACACACATACAAACACACAGAGAGAGAGGCTGAATCCTTATGCTTCCAATCTCAGATTTTTTTTTTGTTATACTCTGTGAGATGGGAGTTGAGTAGTTCAGGCCAGATGAGCCCAGCTTTCAACAGTGATAAAAGATAGCT
Organism: Myripristis murdjan; assembly: GCF_902150065.1. Lineage (NCBI taxonomy): Eukaryota > Metazoa > Chordata > Actinopteri > Holocentriformes > Holocentridae > Myripristis > Myripristis murdjan. Next base: position 23,146,916 of record NC_043990.1, on the reverse strand, counting down.
ATAAATCATGTGCTCCGAGGGAGAGAGAGAGAGAGAGAGAGAGAGAGAGAGAGAGAGAGATGGGCACAAAAAGATGCAGTGAAATAGGAAGACAGGCAATCAGAGAGGGAACAAAATTTCATATAGCTCATCACTGATTTCAAAAGCATTACTATTACTGTAATATAACTTACTTAACATCATTTTTCAAACTGAATATGCAGTTCCATCTTTTCTTCAAAAATCAGTTGAGAGAGAGTGTTTTGGGGGAAATTTTTTTATTATTTATTTATTTCAAAACTGTTGCGCATCATTTCTTGAAACTATGAAGCTTCTGCTTGATATGCAAGCAATCAGTCATCGATTGAGGCTGTGCAATAGCTTTCCTTTGAATTGCAGCTTAACACCGGCACCATCATGTCTTATAAGGCCTTCAAGAATCCATCACCCTCCAAAATAATGAAAGCGTTTATTGCATGCTATTTTGTTGCTCTTTTTTTTTATTTTAATTGCCTCCGTTGTCCTTCTGTCATAACAAACAGCAGCTGCAGTTTTTGATATATGCAAGATGAAAGGTGGAAGGAAGTGGAAGGATATGAGCTTAAAATACACTTTGTATTAAAGGCAGATGCTAGCAAGAACAAAAAAGGTCAACCATTTAAGAAAAATCAGCTGGGGAAATATCTTTTAAAAATTCTAAGATGCCAGCGGAACGATAAAAGTTGCATTAGACTTCATTTCATGGTTACACAAACTAACGAAGTAAATCAGAAGTGAATCAACTCGTAACTAGAGGAGTGCTCTCAGCAGGTTGCAGATCTCCGCCTGGCACGTCTTCCCTTTTCCTGTGCTCACACTTGAGTTGGCACTCAGTCGCGGTATAAAACGGGTTTTTCAAAGGTTTTGAATCACCGCAACCACGAGAGTTTCTTGATCATCCAGTCAGAACTATGTGCAAAAAATATTAGGCGGATAGACCTGGTAGTATGCCAGATTAGCTGCAGACAGACAGACACACGGACGGACACACACGGCCAAACGCAATATCCCCTAATAACATTACGGCAATGCATTACTGAGAAATGAGCTACCGCCGAGCACTGCAACTGAGCCAGGAAGGCCATTCTCAGCCTAATGCTCTTATCTGTTGCTGATAAGCCGGGCTGCAGATAATCACGAAACACAATCGATATAACCTGTTCTCCTCCAGGCTCCTCTCTGTCTGCTTCACCCAAACATACACACGCGTGCACACACACAAGACGGAACACACGTGAACGCACATGCTCGTAAAACACTTAGCATGTAGCAGGTCAACTGAGTGTGCAGCAGCAGTCTGCCTCTATCACCCCACAGTTCCTAATGAGATCATTAACGGCTGCAATATGCCGCCCTTCAGGACACCGAGCCCTACAAAGAGCTGCTGTTTACCTGTTTACTCTACCAGAAACCATATGCTGACAGCAGGGGGAGCCGGCACAGATCCATGAGTCTGCACACACACTCACATGGTCACACACACACACACACACACACACACACACACACACACACACACACCTTGACACACCTTGGATAAAATTAATTTGTATCCACTGGGGATACTGAAATAGTGTTTCACCAGTTTCACTGTAACAAACTCTCACAACAGCAGATAAGTGTGTGTGTGTGTGTCTGTGTGTGTGTGTGTGTGTATGTGTATGTATAAGCCCAATGACAGAGGCATCGAAATGTTGTCGTGGGAACTGGGACCCTTCTTTATTCAAGCCCCACAAGGCTTTGCATGGTTACCATGGTGACATGACATGCCTGTCATTGCTCTCAGGGCGGGTGCAGGGCACTGTAAGTCTCTTATGACAAGTGTGTGTGTGTGTGTGTGTGTGTGTGTGTGTGTGTGTGTGTGTTTCGCCAATAAAGCAACAGCATCACAGATTTTATTGGATGTGTGTGTTTATCCATCCTTCGCCCCATCCATCTGTGTCCATGAGTTTGTGTATGCGTGTGTGGGTGTGTTGTTTCTTGTTTACTCACTAAACAATCCCAAACTCGTTTGCCTTCTGTGCTTAATATTGGGACTCTGCTAAACCAACATAGCAAGCTCCATGGCAGGCCTCAATTATTCTTTACCGGTTTACCAGAGAACATTTTTGTTTTAGTCTACTTGAACCAATATGAACTTGAAAAAACAAAAAAACATTTTTGCTTGGGCTTTGGGGAAGTTCTTGGTATTGTGCATGGTAAAACAAATTAAAAACTGGACTCAAGGGATGCACAATGTAGTGATGTGTAGCTGATTCCATCTGGTGAATAGTTGGCTGACATATACTTTCACTACAATTATCGTTTTATTCCTTTATGATCACATACAATTAGCACATTATTAACAAGTGGGGTGTGTGTTCAAAGCTTGAAGAGGGGTTCAGGTCCACTTGTTAACTCCTGAGTCGGAACACGGAGCAACAGAATGCGCCTGGCAAACTAGTTCCTTTCAATGATGCAAATATGAATTGATTTGCAGTAATTTTAGCAAAAGTGCATGCCAGCCAAGTGTCATAGGACAGTTTTTCACATTTTGTCAACATGAATGGGCGTGAATCTGGGAAACTTATTTAGCCTTGACCTCATGCAAGGATATGCGTGACAGACAAATGCAATCACAACTGTTGACAAGAACTAAAAGTAAGACAACAAACTACCTTTAAACTCAATTAAAAGGAAGAGTACAAAGCAAAAGGATCATTGGAGACTTTTGTGCCCCTGAGCTCTGTTTTGTTTATAGCACATCCGAGTAAATGACCAGTTTTTGGTCTTTTATTCATGAGGACTGATTCACAGATGCTTTTCCGCCAAATGTAGATAATGGAGCTACACCTGCGGGCTAGTTCAGGCAGCTCGAGCTGCACGGCTGCATACACACATGCAATGCCTCATTCTCCACACATCATGATTACCAAACTCATACTCCCGATTTGGGGGTGTATTTAGGCTGCACAATTTCCCATCTCTCCCTCTGACATGCCAGTGAAGGCTGCTGCCCTGCCTGCCTGCTCTTTCAGCCTCTGCACCACCTCAGCATTCACCTGGGGGCTCTGGCTAAAAGTGGAACATATATACTCGTATTTAGTCATCATTCCCCAACATCTATATGTATTCATATCTGCAGGGAATGACAAGCTCGGAGCCTAGTCGCCATTCTGCTGCTGCAATAAAACATTTCAAATGCAAGTTGTGTGACTGAAATGCAGATTATTCTATCTGGATTCTGGCAAGAGGTAAATTGGACTTAAATGTTGAATTGTTTTTTTGTTTTTTTTTTCCTCCCACTTTTGTTGTAATTTATCAAAATGCATCCACATGATTCTCCTCATTTAAAAACAATTCCGGCTATGTAGGCCAATTCCTGAAGGGATTTTAAAATTAAGGAAGATGGGGCACCTGATACACACACACACACACACGAACACACACACGCACACACCTTTCACAATAAGTGGCCCATTCTCTGGCTGTCATTTCAGAGCACTGCTCCATGATGTCTGGCAATCCCAGCCTTGGACAAAACAATGTATGAATGGATGGCAGCAGAGGAGGAAGGATGGGTCAGATGCCAGATGGATGGGTAAGTGAATGGCGAGGGGAAAATAAATAAATAAAAGGAGGAATGATAGGAGGTAGATGGATGGAAGACAGCAGAGTGGTTTCAGCCAATTAGCGAGGGAGAGGGGAGAGAGACAGAGAGTAAAGATAGATCAAGAGTGCTTCCAGACACCAGCTTGGCTGTAGAGCGCTGACGTCAGAATGGTAACAAAAGACTCAAGTGAAGGGAGGGAGGCAAGAGGGAGGAAAAGGAGGAGACTGAGGCTAAGAATAGTACTACAACCTCAGGCCAGCACAATCGGTCAGCCCTGCCTGCTATTTTTACCTTACTACTGTGCCAGCTAGCACTCATCCCTCTCTCCCTCTTGCCACTCTGTCAAATTCATGGTGCACAACTTAAAGCCCGAATGCCAGCGTCTCCCCGACGTTCCTGCAAATCAGCGCCCGCACGGCGCCGTGGAAAACTCCAAGAGTGAACACGATCCCGGCCCACGCAAGGTAGCCACGGCTCAATCTGCTGCATGCAGACGTCGATGTTCAGCCGTGAACCTCAACTCCGGCTCGCGGCTTCAAAAGCTTACATCTGCAAGCCACTCTCTGAATCAATGCTGCTCGGCACATGAGATCAGACAGAAGACACGAGAGGCCACAGTGAGAGAACCGTAAGAGTGACAGACTTCTGATCCCTAGTTTCTTAGAGCTGCTTCACTGACACGGGCTAATCCGTGAAAGATTCCTCAGGGAATATTTACCCCTCCAGGGGATGGATCTCAAGGACGCACAAGACAGAAGTGGGATTTGTATGTGCCTGGCGCAAGTAGCGCCAGGAATTATACTGTGTGTGTGTGTGTGTCCATAGTGCATACTCCACTTACCACAATCTCATCAGGAAATGGTGCTCCATGTCTTGAGGAAGGAACAGACTCTCAGCGAACAAACTCTGTATCTGCAGAGAGGAAAGAAAACAGGAGGGACATCAGGTTAAGTCCAACAGGGGAAAACACTGTAAAGCCCATCATCTACCTGGCAGCACGCATTCCGATCTGTCCTCTCCTCCCTCCCCCTTTCCCTCCACTTCTCCCTCTACAACCCTCCCCGTGAGCTCCGACCTGTAAATGGGTCCCCGGCGATGCCTGGAGATGCAGTGTGGTGGAAAATGTGCGGCTGTGCCTGTTGGTCCCGAAACAAGAAGCTCCCCTGACTGACTGAGTAACAGCGCCGCTTCCCTGCGTGGCGCGTGGGGGCCCCGGAGCCACGAAGCAGAGGGACGGCGGCACGGAGGAAGGCGACGAGGAGGAGGGGGGGTGTTGAGCAGGGAGAGGATAAAAAGTGAGGGCGCTGAGGAGACGGAGGGAAATCAGAGCCAGACAGGGTAGAAGGGGAGTGAGTTACAGCATAAGAGAACAAGAGAGAGAGAGAGATAGACGGAGAGAGAGGAGGGGATAAGAGGCTAACAGCTTAATTGAGTGTGCGCTGCGTCCAATTACCTCCTAAAGGTAGGAGAATGTGTGAAATCACTTAGTCCTCAGAAAAAGAGCACACACTGACACACGCGGTATCTGTGTCTGTGTCAGTGTGTGTGTGTTTGCTCACACACAAGCGTGTGCATGTGCTTGGAGATAATAAAAGTGGTGGAGGCAAGAACATCGTGTTCTACATTTTCCCCCCACTGTGTCTGACTGAGCCGAGTGCTAAGCGCTACGAGGCTAACTGCTGTCATTTCGGGAGGTGCCACAGGGTTCCACACACCTTATTGCATCCATTACCATGAGCATTAGCCCGCTGATTAATGGTGATCAGCGGGCTAATGCTAAGTTGTTAGGAGTAGCTCGTTGTCGGCATGAGCTCCCTGAGCTTTTTCTTCTGTCTTTCCATGCTTCATTATGGATGTGGTAACAAACACCTTGAATGCCCTGTGTTGCGCTGGCGCTCCATGGCAACAGTGGCCAGTGCGCAGATTCGATTTACATCACCGTTTGTATCCATTTAGGGAACCATCGATGATCACGTGATGATCCCCCTCTGCAGGACCGAGTCGTGTGAGACGCAGTCGTTACCTACAGATCACAGAGGGGTTTTAACATGCGCCGTATGACTCAAGGCGTCACATCCTCGCCAATCCTGCCGCTGCTTCTCATCATGCCGAGCATAGCAGATGCTCTCACGGGCTCCCATTGATTTGTTGGCGTGTGTGTGTGCATGAGCGTACGCATGTGTCTGTGTGTTTGTGTGTGTACAAGTGTGATGTGTTGCTCGCTAGCTGCAGAAATAATTAGAACACAACTCTTTTGCTGTCCCTGAGGCCACTGATCCAGCTGCTTTCATCTAATATAGGTCAACTGTGACAAAGCCCTCAGCATGGACACTGATCAGCTCTGCTAGCTCCCTCACACACTCATACAGTCACACACACACACACACACTGAGACATACTGGCGTAATATGCATATATACCATACACAGGCAGAAATACACACGCACACTCATGTGTAGACACACACACACACTGATGCACAGACCCACTCACACAAATACCCTGAACAGTGGTACAGACAAGTCATAACTTGAGGTCAGCACACTCACAGCACAAGAAAACACATTTTTTGACATAGTGAATGCAAATTCACTCACTTGCATTTGTTTTCTAGTTCCCTTTAGAGATAATATGGACCTACTGCGCTGGATTGGACTAAAACCACCAAATTAACCCTGAACACACACACACACACATTGACACAACTCTTTACAAGGCTAGAATGACACTGGACAAGGTTTCTGTGGACAGTAGTGAACAGCGTCCCATCCGATTGAGACACACAGTCACCCCAGTTGGATAAATGAAATGTTGGTGACTGAATGGTTGAATGCTTCTATGCCCCCAAAAAGTAATAAATCAAAGCTTATGAACACAATTTGAACTGTTTTATACACAACAGTGAGCGGCAAGTTGGACTGACCGACAGTCGATCTTTTAATCAGCTCCGTAAACGTGAGCCTGCTGTGTGCCATACGAAGAAAGCTCGATGTTTAATCTTCACCCACCACTTGGAAGAAAAAAATGTTTGTGCCTTTTGGAGCTGCTGATGTGCTGAAGTGAATTGCCTGGTGAGTCTTGAATTCACAGCATATATCGTGGCAAGCAGTGTCACGTAGATTGAAGTTATACGAGGATTGGCTCTGACAAAAGAACAATTCAGTGCTTTTCTGAAAACACAAAAATGTTGTTATATTGGTGGTTGTTTGCCTTGACCTGCAACCAATAAGAGTAGAGAAATCTTGTTTTTTTTTTTCTTGTCAGTTTTATGAGTTTTAAAGCCTACTGTATCTTTTTTCCTTGAGCAGAGCTAGAAGGACAAACTCATTTGAACACCCTGTTCTGTAGCAATAACTGTGCGACTTAAGCTCTCCTCTGAGTAACCTCTAAAAAATGCAAAGAAAGCCGCGGCTTAGCTCGCAATGAGTCATCAATACGCTCACGCAGACTCGCAGGTTCATGAATTTATGTGCGCACTGATAGACAAACGCATGCAAGAACACATTTTATACACGCAGAGTGTTGCACTTGTTATCCCTCCGCTGCAGCACCTGTTATCATCCAGATCACTGAATGTCTTACATGTTTGCCCCGGTCCCTGCAGGGTGCAGCCACTACCTGGGCACCCGGAGTTCACAGCGTCATGTATGGCATCACTGCGGGTCACCGGCACCCACCTCACAAGCAGGTTCAGGGGGGGGGGTGAGACTGTTTTGGCTGCGGAGCCTGATGGGCTGTGACACTTGAAGAGCTGCAGGTAAGAGACGAGGAGTTGTGAGCAAGTCTTCAGCGAAGGAAAAGCTGCCTCTCTCTGTTTGGTATGCTGTGCTGCTCCTCAGTTTTGAAGGCTACATTCATCATGTGCCGCTGCTGCGTTAGAGAGTAAAGCGAAAGTGACTGTTTCACCTCCTCCAGTATTTTTAACCAACTCGTTCTACTGATGACCAACTCAGTAGAAGAGAAAAAAAAAAAACACATTATCTTCCATTTAGCCTGCTACAGTGGGTCAAGTAATGGGGCAATAATTGGTGCCAATTACAAACTGAGTGAATAGTGTTGTTGCCTTTGGGATGGCTTGATTGCGAGGCCTCTCTTCTGTTGCACTGCGGGAGATCCAGGCGCCCTCTCACCTCTAATCACCTCTCATTCCATCTCCACTTTTTTTTTTCTTTTTTTTCTTTTCCCCAAACCATGCCTGGAGAGCGCAAAGGCAGGATGCGCCCGGGCTAGTGAGGTCATGGAGGGCTTTAAGCAACTGCGGCTGTTTATGCAAATACAATCAATATGTGATAGCGCTCTCTCTCTCCTTTCTCTCTCTGCCTCCATCTCCCTCTCTCTAACGAGGGACTGCAGTAAGGGTATTAATTAGGGCCAGACACGTTCCAGGAGTCCCTACAGGGCCGAGCAGCAAGGCCAGACCAGGCCGAGCCAACGGGGGACGGCTTTGGTCTGGCCACTGCAATGAGCACGCAACACACACACACACACACACACCAAGGAAAGCGAGACCACAGAGGGTAGCAGCGACTCCATGGTGACACTTTCCATGACTGAAATGTGCAGAGTTTCATTTGTATGAGCACGGTGCCAGTGGGTGCATTGTCAAATTCAGGGGACTTCTCTGTTGCTTTAGTTGTAACGATTATTCAGGTTTCAAAAGCCCCTTTCACACAGATCTGAGTGCTGAAAGGGCTGTGGGTCCGCACAATAAATTCTAGTAACATTTCCGTGTGTGCTCATTCACATTCAGACGGCTAATAGAAAGTGGCCTAGATCGGATTTTTCCTCAGATGTGACACAGATCTGGTTTTTATGCCAGTGTGAACAGCAAAAAAACCCCAAAAAAAACATATTGCATCTGAACATTTGCCGTTCTGATTTGGGCCACTTTCAATTGTGGTCCCAAATTAGAATACGATTCCTGTTGATGTGATGGCTATGGGAACGGTCTGATCAGAATTTATTTATTTTTTCCTCAATGAGCATGCTCAAGTTACTGTCAGAGCGTCATTATTCACAGATTGACAGCAGTGGTGGGCAAAACAAAACACAGAGGATCGCAGCGACAACTAAAGGGAAACACGCCATTACAAATGTAATAGATATATGGGAAGACCCTTCAATTAAAGTGCTTTTTTTGCCCTCTTGCCCTCAGCCTGAACAGCTGACTGCTACCACACCACTGTTACCATGGAAACTATTCAAGAAATGAATACCCGCGCCACTGTTTCATTAATTGTGATGATAGACTGTCTGTTCAAACTGTTAGATACAGGTCACATGCAAAGATGTCAGTCGTTGCCTTGTTGTACTTTAAATTGCTTTGCTTTTAGCATTGCTTGTATCTATTTTTGACTATGAGTTTCTGCTTTTACTGTAATTTCCATCTCTTTCATAGTGATGTCATTGCTTTAATGTGTTTGATTTTAGGCTGCATTGTGGCATTTAAAGAGGTGTTTATGAATGTTGCACCGTCCCTGAGAAATAGACGGAATGAATAAAAATTAAAATAACAAATGAAAGTGAACAGTCAAGGAAAAAAAGATCAGATCTTGAAAAGAAACCAGAACTGGGTCACTTTTGACTTCTGTAGCCAAACACAGAGCGGAAGGAATCTAATAAAGAAGAACAAGAGAACTGCTCCTCAGTGCCATAACAATCCTGGGTAAAAGGGAGAAGGACAGGCACCAAAGGGGGGAAAAAAATCAGTATTTCAAAATTATATTATTCAAAAAGACACATTGCTCGGACATTAAATGAGATTGCATGTCAGCAAATTCTGCTGTGATTGATTTTTATGTATAGTGGTATGTTCTTGGCTCATGTTCAGATAGTTTCCCAGCCACAACATTCCCGCAAATTTCCATAGGTCCCAAGCCTTAAGAGGAAGCAGCTCTTACCCAGCAGTAGCCATCGTAAAGTCACCCTCAATGTATTTATCCCACATTTGTCCCTTTAGTACTGCAGCTGATTCTGTTTCATGATATCCAACAGAACTACAACACAATTAACATGCTGCTCTGCAAAAATCCTTCAGAATTCATTCTTATAGTTCATATCTCACTGCGATAATTTCTTGAACATTCTAGCATAGCTATTTCGCCAGTCCTTCTGGGACGGCAAGTGTACACACTAGGACACCTCAGGTTGATACAGTCAAGGCAAAAGGTGGCCCACACTAGCGTCGATCAATCATCCTGTTATCCAAGTGTTGTAACTTCCGACTGAAGAGAGTAAAATGTGATTATCCTAGCCCGACATGATTCCTCTTGGGTTTAGCTGAAGTGCAGCAGAAGTTCAGCGACCCAGAGGTACAGTAAGACGTGCGACATCGACAATGACTCCATCTGTAGTGGCGTTTGAAAACTGATTGACACAGAGATGACTTGGATCTAATACCTCAAAGAAATATTTAAGAAGATTTTTTTTTTTTTCCCCCATCCCAGGGCTTTTGTCAAGCACGTTGTATTGATGTATTCACAAACATTGCAGCAATCACTGAACCCAAAGAGTCTGAAGGCTTAGTTCCATTTGCAAACCGATGTCCTATATTTAGGACATAGCGCATAGATTCTTAATAACTTCTTAGGGATTTCCACGGGATTAGGTTCAGACTACCCAAGCAACTTCCTTAAGACCAGCCATTTCCAATTAGATCCTATTAACAGAACACTGGCTTCAGCTCCACAAACACCCTATAGGGGATTTTCGTAAGCTTAACAGAGGGGAAAAAGTTGAATAACCGCTGCATGTATTCCTCCTATATGGCTAGTAGCACAGGCCTGGCTATTTGCCGTTCTAATTTTATGGATTCCCGTGATGCACCCTACTGCTAAGTTGTACGATAACCCACTGAACCCACTCACTCATATCTGTGAATAAAACATAAGGGTAATACTAATTGCATGGCTAGGAGAACCTGCATAATTTCTATATCAGGCCTTCTGCACTCTGCTTGTTGAAAGGGCCCTATAGTTAAGTTAGATGACAGAGCGTCGGAGACCTCGGGGGTCAGGCGTCCTCGGAGGGAAAAGGAAACGGAAGAAGAAAAGGAGAGGAGGAGGGTTTGCTTTCTCGTGGCGATCAATGGCGGCAGATGCAGATGAAGCAGATGGATGAAAAAAGGTGAAGCGGCAATAAAAGAAACATGTTTGAGAGGAAAGGTGAAGAGAATAAAGAATGGCAAAGCTTAATGGGAGGGGAAAAAAAGATACCAAGCAGTGATCAAAGAATGTAATATTTTCCCTCTGGCAGAGTTTCACCCAACAAAAAGAGAGCAGTATAGCTGTGTACGGACACCCTCACCTGCACATCAGCCTCAAGAAAAAGAGGTCTTTATAGTACCTGGAAACAGTTTCATGGGGTTGTGGCGGTAAAACCTTTGTTCGCCTTATCACCATGCTCAAATTGTTCTATACTGAACATTGGTAGTGCTATAAACGCCTTTACTGTTGCATGAAATGTCCCAGATAAGCAATACTAAAGCAACTTGCACTGGCAGCCTCACAAGTTGGTGGTCCCAAATGGTGCCAAGAGGTCACAATTTGAAGTTTGGGAACTGTAATACCTGAGAAATTGTGTAATGAAGGTAAAAGTAGGCATTTCTGAGGCTAGTAGGGGTGGAGATGAATATGTTCAGCCATCATTGTTGAGTCCAGTTGTCTTCCTGCCAGTGACCATACGTGATGTCAGAAAATAACATGGGAAATTAAAGCAAATCTGCAAAGTCTAAATTAAGGGGGGCACCCGATAAGTAAATTTATAAAAGTATAAATCATAAATTCAGTGCAGCTTTAAAACAAGTTTTTCATAAGTTTGGCTTTCAGTTTTTGTTTTTCATTGAGATTTTTTTTTTTTTTTTTTTTAGGTTTTTTACTATATAGAGCCACTACCCAAATGAAAGGAAGAAAGAAAAAAAGAATGTTACTTTCTCTGAGTTTAGGCCCAAAACACAAAAGCTACTGGCTTAGTCACAGCAACCTGACCCAACAGCAGCACCATGACCTGTTTAAATAGTGTCCCCACATCAGTAGCTGAACTAATACACACAGTACACACCAACACACACACACACACATTTATGCAAAATAACGCATACCCGAATCTTTTGTCTCAACATGCATTTTCAATGTCGGACTGCATGCAGTTCAGATAAATATACTGGCCAATGTCTCGCCTGGGCACACACACAAACACATACAGACACATGCTGCAGATTAGAGAGAAGTGGTAGTGGTGTGTGGCTCTTGGACTGACACAGGCCTGGTAAGCTGCATGCATGATTCAGGAGGAGCACCGCTGAGCTGAACAGAGGAGGTAAACGGAGAGGAGGCAGGGCTTGGACGGAGTGCAGGTGGGATGAAAGGGAGGAAAAAAGACGAGAGGAAGTGGAAGGGAAGATGAAGGGAAAGATTGAGAAGCATCACGAAGGGGAAGGGGTGAAAAGATGATGCGGAGTGATATGCACTATAAAAGAGAGAATAAAGAAAGGCAGAACAAGAGATGTGTATATCTGTGTATGCATGTGCACACTTGTATCTACTGTATGCATTCACGTGTGTGTGTGTGTGTGTGCGTGCGTGTGCGTGTGTGTGTGTGTGTGTGTGTGTGTGTGCGCGTGCGTGTGTGTGCATAAATCCAGCTGTGCCCCAGCACATGGCTGTATCTTTGTGTGATGGAAAAAATGGAGTACACACACACACACACACACATATGCATGCATACATTCTCTGTGCTCAGAGTCAGGGCAAAACATTTACAGCCTAACTCCCTCCTCAGTTTTCACCTGACAGCTCACCATTTTTCATAGCCCTTCTGCTACCTCTCTCTCTCTCTCTCTCTCTCTCTCTCTCTCTCGCTCCCCCATCTCTTAAGGATCCCTTGGCTCTCGTTAGACAATTCCTTGGCAGCGGCTAGATAAGTGAGTTTTGTTCCTGCTTCACTCCCCCTCTCTCAATCAATCTCACACTCTCACCTCCCTCCTCCTATTAGCCTCTACTACCTTTACACGTTCGCAGCACACACTCCTATTTCCTGCGTTCCTCTGTCTTAAGCACGTCTACAGTCATTGCTCTGCCTATTCTTTTGCCGTCATCCCTCCATCCCCTTTTCTCTTTCTCTCCTTCGCTTAGCCCCGCCGACTCTCAAAGGACAACAGAGCAGAATGATGAGAAATAGCAGAGCAAAACACCGACGGCAAAAGCAAAACAAAAACAACGATCTGAAAGCAAATTTGCAGAGTTCACCGTGCCCCAAATTACCGCCGTTGTTCGGCAGTCACAAGCGGGCAATTTGGGGAACGACTAAAGTTATGATTAATTTATTCCGCTGCTGCTGGTGAGTATAAGCGAAGCGGCGATGCCCCGAAGCATCCAAACAATCAGAATCTTTCTCATTATTTTCGGTCAGATCGGCAAAGGTGTTTAGGTGCGTGTGTATGTGTGCGTGGGCGCTTGATCATAACCTAAGCTTATGCACTTGCATGTGTATGTGCGACTGTGTCCCAAATGCTGATTTAAGTGACTTCCTGAATGTAATTTTATGTCAGTGTGCCTTTATCTGAGAGCAGAAACCTAACTCCAGGGTCATTACTGCATTATAGACCATTAGACACATACACTGACTGCACTGATTACCACAATGAACGACGCATGCTGTTTTTGTCCCTTTGTGTGCATTCGTGTGTGTGTGTGTGTGTGCATGTGCGTGTGTGTGTGTGTGTGTGTGTGTGTGTGTGTGTGTGTACATGGAGGTATGTGTATGCAATTTTGTGTGCATTCCCAGAGAGGTCACTTAACAGAGACAGTAGCCAGGCAATGAGTAGCCTGTCCATTAGAGGCAGACTATTGGTAATGCGACACAGGGGTTAAGGCTAGGGTTTACAGCGTCATCCTAAACTGCGTCATCAGCTTTGACTCAAGGTCACCTGTCCTGCAGGGCCAGATCAATTCCCAGGCATGGCGACGGAGCCGCAGTCATAATCAGCGCAAACAATCCCCCATCATGCATCCGTCTCGAATCATCATCAATGTTTAACCTCTTCAACTCTGCAAGTCCCAGCAGAGGGTCCGTAATTAGACATACTGCTCGGCCAAGCTTTGATCAAGTCCACGGTACTTCTAGTGGCGATCCCAAAAGGCACCAAATAAAATTATGCATATGACATCTCGATGTTTTCTATTTGATGTAACAGTGCAGCCATAAAACAATGGCATCTTGGATTTGAATATCTCACTCAATATTAGCATAACTGAAGGGCTGCAAGCAACAGATACTGAATATGTATCTTTGAAGTTGCTTAAGGGGGAATTTAAGGGAGGATCAGAGGTCAAAGCATGATACAGACTCAAATCCACGAGTTGACAGAATTTTGAGATTTATTACTCCTGACTGCAAGAAGGAGAACTTAATATGAAAATTCTCATTTATTCTAATAGCTGCCTGTTGCTTGGGGTAACATATGAACCCTCTATGATGGCTCCATTTGGGCCGTTCAGATAATGGAGATCTTCATAAGCATGTGGTCATGTTTGATCATCACTAGCCTGAAGTTCAGACAGAATGACTTGTCCATTTCCACTCCCATTAGCCTGTTCTGTCCAAAATTGCCCTCACGTTAGCTGCTGTCTGTGCACGGGGGGATTTCATTTTCCCCTGACCAATCACCACGCCAGCTCTGACATGGTGTAAAGGGAATGACACACCGAACTCTGTTCAAAAGTCTTCCAGTTTGATCCTGCAATACTTAATCGCAGAGCACAAGTATGCACTGTAACATGTACTGCTGCTGATTGCTAACATTATAGCCACTGCCGCACGTTATCAAAACCTTCTGATTTCTCTTAAATTTATGTCACGGTTGCCCCATGTAGAAAGAGGGGAACCTCTTTTATCTATAAATGGGATGCATCTATTCACACAATTTGAGTGAAAGGTTGTGTGTGGTAATGTTTTGTCTTGAAAAAACAGTGACTCTACATTGATTGACTAAAATTTTGCAAAATACCCCCACTGACTCACTTGAACGGATTACCAAATAAGAGGTCATTGAAGAGGATGCCAGGTATCTGAGGTGCCTGAAAATGTTTGAGAAGCGGGACAGCGTTTCA